>NW_024081233.1:825266-965218 GCF_003009895.1 Hyaena hyaena
ATTTTATTTTCCTATTCGTAGTGATATTTGGGACTCTCCACCTTGTGTACTCTGGCTTGTTTCTTGAGGTAGCCCTGGAAAAGAAATCAAACAAACACACAGGGAGCAGGAGCACACAAATGCACAGGCTAATTCAACTAGCATGCAAAGCGAGAGGGAAAACGAAAAAGTTAAGAGAAAAGACGGAGGAGGGAAGGCAAATAATAGGGAATATAAAATACATAAGGGGTTAAAAAGGAGAAAAGAAAAGGAAAAAAGAAGAAAACCGATGGACAAAGAACGATTAAAGCATATAACCGGATTTCCCAGCTACAGTTAAATAACTGTGTGTATGCAGTGCTGGTTGAAGAGCATAGAGAAGGAGAGAGAAGACTAGGCGGGATGAGGCACAATTGGAAATAGAATGAAAAGGCAGAAGGGATACGAAGCTTTTTTCCAAGAGCTAAAGGGTGGAATATGGTTGGATAGGTGAGAGAAGGATGCAGGTGTTATCCAGAGAAACTATATAGTTTAATTACTCCTGAGAGTAAGAGATGAAAAGGTTGGGAGGTGTAGAATTTACATCTACAGAATGGACTAAATTTGATTGTTTAAGTACGCCGGTGACCAGAGGTAATCAAGTCAGTGTTCTGCGGAAAAAAAGGGAAAAAAAAAACCCCAAAAACAAAAACAAAAAAACAAAAAAACAGAAACAGCACACACACAAAAAAAAGGGGGGGAAGGGAGGAGGGCAGCTCTCAAGAAGGGATGGGCGTGGTGTGATCCAATGAGTCAGGCGGCAGTTCTGCCTGGAGGTTGTAGGGAGGAGAGTGGCGGCGCTCCACCTCGCTTTTATAGGCGTGTCAACTTCCTGCGCCAGGGGCTCAGGCAAAGTTTGTTGAGCTTTTCAACCCAAGGAAGTCCCAGCCTCCAAATCCTAGGCCAAGCGCCCCGCTGAAATTGCCTCAGGCGATCCCCTGGCTTTCGCCTCAGGGCGATTCCAATCTTCCAGGCTGGCTCTGGGGGTGGAGCCAGAAGCCTCTGCTCCTTCTCCTCGGTGGGGCTGGGGGGCCTGGGCGGGGCGGGGGGCTTTGTCTGCTGGCGCGCTGAGCCCACTGGGGTGAGGAGATCAAGTTCCCTCTGTGTCTCAATCACCCAAAACACGAACTCGAGGTCACATCTGCCAGTTTTTAGTGCCTTGCCTTCCCTCCAGAGCTCCAGCCCGCTAGGAGCACGGACGCCGGTGCCTGCGCGCCTCCTCAGGGGTCCAGGCCCGCCTCGAAGGTAATGGCTGCAGGCGCGCAGCCTCTCCCAGCCAGCCGGGAGCCCGCACAAAGAAGCAAATCGGAGCGCAGCCCCTCCTGGGGCGACTTGGAGCGTGGAGGGGCCTGACGCGCAGGTATTTTGTGCGCAAAGATTTTCTACACCCCAAGCGGAGGTTTTTCCCCCCGAGTGGAGGTTTTTCTGTTTTGGACTCTCTTTTTCCCCTCTCACTCCACACAGAGGAGGTGGCCCGTCTCTCCAGTCTCCAATCCAGGCCTGATTTTTACTTCCCCAGTTCGCACTCACGTTAGAAGGCTTTCTCAGTGGAGTCTGAGTCCTTTCTCTCCCAATCTCTTGGGTGTGGTACGGTTTCTGATGGCTTCAGATCTTTTCCACGTGATGCCTGGGCGCGAGTGCAGGTACGGAGCTCCCTACTTCTCCGCCATCTTGCCCCTCCCCCTCTATTGAGCACCTATTAATAGCTCTGACCAAAATAGTCCCTGCCTTCATGGAATTTTCATTGTGAAATAGGGGAAGGGAAGACCGAAAATATACAAATTACATATATATGTATATAAACATATATATGTATATATAAAACATATCTAATGTTGCTACGTTCTGGGAAGAAAATATACCGGGATAAGGGGGTGAGGAGGGGTGCAAGGAGCTCTGTGTGTGCACACACACGTGTTTTAGTTAGAGTGGTCTTGGCAGGCCTTTTGATAAGAAAACATTTCTGCAAAGACTGGTGGAAAGAAAGAAGTTGGCTATGTTCGTACGTTGGGAAGAGGGCTCCAGACATAGGGAGCAGGAAGTACAGATGCCAGGCAGGAGTGGGGCCGGCACGGTCTGGGAATAGCAAGATCATGATGGGAGCAGACGGATGGAGAACTGAGCAGGGGGGCGGAGGGCGAGGTCTGTGCTCCCCCACACTGCAGCCGGTGCTTCCTCATACACCTCCACCTGCGCTCTAGTGCAGGGTGAGGCGTCAAGTGTTTCTGCAGGTACTGTGCTAAGTGTGCCAGGTGTGGGGCTGCACCCTAGTTGCTAAACACAGGCAAATGGAGGATTCGAGAGGCAGAGCCCGTGGCCCCTCTACCACGAACAAGTCAGTCCAGCGTCTCTTCAGGTAAGGCCAAGATAGGCCCAGGTGAAAGAGCCTGTGCTAAGACAGAGGCCACCGTGCAGCTGGCCAAAGATGCTCTGCCTTCTAATGCCTTGAGATCATTTTACAGTGTCCAGTGTTTCAGGAAAGAGGGAGAACCCAAAATACATCATCTGCCATCCACAGCAGTTAAACTTAGGAGCCTGTTGTTCCTAAAAAAAAATAATTAAATAAAATGAGTGAAGCTACCATGTCTCAGAAGGAGATCCCTCAAACCTCCTTCTTCCTGGAAGAGGAGTTCGAGGACAGAAGAGTGGTTTGGGGGGCTGTTCAGAGGAAGAGTGTTCCATGCAGACAGAGGGAACAGCCAGTGCAAAGACCCTGGGGTAGGAATGTGTGATGAACTCAAATGAACAGCAAGGAGACCAGTGTGGCTGGAGTGGTGAATAGTAAGGATAGTAGAGGGAGGAGTAATAAGAGGTGGACAATAGTAGGATATCAGGTCAGATGGAGATAAGGAACCCCATCCTGGAGGGCCTTAAGTGTCATCATAAGGACTTGGCTTTTCTGAGCAGGAGATGGGCCAATGGAGAGTTTTAGCAGAGGTGCGCTGGGATCTGACTTGTGTTCTAACAGGATCTCTCTGGCTATTAAGTTGAGAATAGATGACAGGGGGTGAAGATTTCTATCCACTTTTCCCTGAACATTTCAGGCAGTAATTTGTCAGACCATCTTTGATCCCAATGCCATGGACTTTTCTGTATCACTCTGCCCCAATCTTTCCCTTTTGTTTTTCCCAGAAGAGGCTTTCCTCTCTGTGCTTCTTCAGGTAAAAAGCCACTGCTTGCTTCTTTTAGGACATTGAGGCCCCTACCACTTGTAGAAGGCAAAGTGAGGCCCTTGAGGGGGAAGTTTACCATTCATTCATTCACTCACTCACTCACCATTTATTCTTTACACATTTGTAGGACTCCTGCTTCGTGACTGTATTAGGTGTTGGGGAAATCATTTCAAAGATAGAGAAGTAGGAAAGAACATGATTGGTTTGGAGGCAGGAGAAAAGAGGGTCTCTAAGGAGAGTAGAAAGAGGTGAGGCTGGGAAATAAGGTTGGACCTGCTATATTAATGGATATGAACTTGATTCCATAATCCATGGGTGGTCATTCAACAGTAGGCTTTTTGTTTTGAACCGAGGGTTGTACTTAACACCGATGCCTCTATCCATGGAGGAGACATGTCCAGATCCTCTCTAAGTAGGTGGGTGGATAGTGAGGTTTGCTGGAAGGAGACCCCATGTTCCTCAGGTGTCTCTGTGTCCACTGGAGGGACTACCCGCACACCATCACATCAGACAGTGTGCACGGAAAACGTGTTGCCCTTTCCTCTCCTGTGAGTCAGACTTCTCGGCTGGCTGCCTGCTGCACAGCTCTGCCTGGGCATGGCACAGGTGCTTGCCAGTCAGCACGCACAGCACTGAGCTCTCCAGGGCCGCCCCCAGGTGCCGGGCACTTCTCTTCTTCTTCTCCTTCTGGTTAACAGCACCTCCAGCCATCCACTCACCACAGCCACAGGCTGCAGAGTCCTCTTAGGCCCATCCCTTCCCCTCACCTCCAGCCTATCACTAGGTCACATTGATTCTAACTCTACTCTGCAAGTGCCCTTCCCTTCCCCTCCAGTACCATCGCCTTGGGTCAGCCCTCATCACCTGTCTCTCTGGCTTCTGATGGACTCTGATTGTCCACCTCCAACCTGCCTCCCATCTAGTTCTTTCATGCAGAGGTCAGGGACATTTTTCTAAACTGCAAATCTGATCCCAGTCTTTTCTTGCTTCAAAGATCCTTAGTCCACAGGCTAAAGTCAAGCTCTTACCACGGTTCCCCAAGCCTGCTGTGACCTACCTCCGACTTAGCTCTCTGCTGGTCCCTGGCACCCCATTCAGCTAGACAGAGCGTCCTCTGTGCCTTTGCCCACACAACCCCCTTGCTCTTCCTCTCCTCGTCCTCGGGGCAAATTCCTCCTCCTTCAAGGATTCAGCTCATGCGTCATTCCCCTGCACACTCTTCCTCGAACTCCCTCAGTGAACTGCTCTGGTGCCCCCATCGTGCTTCCAATTCTATGTCTACTGGAATCTCTGTGATGCTGTTTTTCAACCGGACCTACGCTTCAAAGGCACCTGCATAACTTCTAACATATAATGAAGCCTGGGCCAATGGCTAGAGATTTTGATTCAAGGGTGGGGTGGGATTTTACAAATCCCACAGGCAAGGAGAAGAAGCCTATGGATGTGAAATTTATTTGCTTCCCTGTGGGTTTCTCTCCACAGTGGTGTCAGGAGAAAGATCACCTGCATTTGAATCCTGGCTCTGCCACCTGGTTGCTGAGTCATCTTAAGTAGTTTTCCTCACCTTATTTGTGAAACAGGGATAATAACAGCACTTAGCTGACATGTTGTTTGATGATTATATATAAAGCCCTTAGAATGATGCCTGGTAAGTACTCAATACATGTGAGCAATTATTTGCTGTTAACAAAAGTGTCCAGAATAGGGACTGAGTTGTTTGTCCTCAGAATTCCAAGGCATTGTGCCTTTGCCTGCCATATGGGTTGGCATTTAGTAGTTGTTTGAGGAACTGAACTGAAAATCAGAATCTACATTGGAACAAAATTGGAAGGGAGGATGGGCGTAACTTTAGGTCCCTAACTTCCCACTTTATTAGAAAGACAAGTAACAAGTAGTTGGAGTAACAAGTCAGTAGCCCACCCAGCTACTTTCCAAAGATGAGTACCAGCAGGGGCGCCTGGGTGGCTTAGTCGGTTAAGCGTCCGACTTCCGCTTGGGTCATGATCTCGCGGTTCGTGGGTTCGAGCCCCGCGTCGGGCTCTGTGCTGACTGCCAGCTCAGAGCCTGGAGCCTGTTTCAGTTTGTGACTCCCTCTCTCTCTGACCTTCCCCTGCTCACGCTGTCTCTCTCTCTCTCTCTCCTAGAAATAAAATAAAAATATTAAAAAAAAAAAAAAAAAACAAAGATGAGTACCAGCAGATGAGTACGGAATGAAGACAACTCAGGCTACTGAAAACGCAGAAATATGGAGGAAAAGCAGGCAGCCTCTAGAAGAGCTTTGGAAAAGTTTTTTTCCCCAAAAAGGCTGGTAAATTAAACACTGAGTAAATATAACCCATATCCATGTCGAGTGGTGGTTTCAAACAATTATAGGAATTTACCGTCTTGGCGCCTTAGAGCTGGAAGAGATATTAGACATCTTAACTCTTCAGATCACTGTTTCTTTATCTATAAATTAAGAAATGTTGCAGTGGCTTCTGTAAACTCAATGACCACTTGTGCCAAAATCAAGGCCCCATATCAGTGCTGAGTCTACTATAGTCTGCTGCTGCCATTGTCATTAATAGTGATAATTATAAAATCAAACTCATTAGCTTCTCATTCCTGTCAATATTGTTCTTCCTTTTGTTATAATGGATGGCACTGTTCCCCTCAGATTGGTTAGCATTGATTAGAATGAAAATCCATTGTATTAGAAGGTGACATGTTAGTTGAATGTGTTAAGTCAATGGGTCAGGAAGACATCTCTAGGCCAGAAGATGAGTCTAGAAAAGTAGATTAGATAGCAAATATAAGAGCATTAAAGATTGGTATTTTTTTTTTAATCATAAGAGGGAGAAAAGCCAAGTAAAGTTCTTGTTCTTCTTTTCTTTAAAGCTTGATAAGTAGGCTGGAAGTCTTGATAAAAATTGGACACTTTTCCAAAGAAGACATCCAGATGGCCAACAGACACATGAAAAAATGCTCAACATCACTCATCATCAAATCAAAACCACATTGAGATACCACCTCACACCAATCAGAGTAGCTAAAATTAACAACTCAGGAAACAACAGATGCTGGCAAGGATGTAGAGAAATGAGAACCCTCTTACATGGTTGGTGGGAATGCAAATTGGTGTAGCTCCTCTGGAAAACATGTGGAGATTCCTCAAAAAATTAAAAATAGAACTCCCCTATGGCCCAGCAACAACACTACTAGGAATTTATCCAAGGGACACAGGAGCGCTGATTCATAGGGGCACACGTACCCCAATGTTTATAGCAGTGCTTCCAACAATAGCCAAATTATGGAAAGGGCCCAAATGTCCATCAACTGATGAATGGATAAAGAGGATGTGGTTTATATATACAATGGAATACTACTTGGCAATGAGAAAGAACGAAATCCTGCCATTTACAACAATGTGGATGCAACTGGAAGGTATTATGCTGAGTGGAATAAGTCAGTCAGAGAAAGACAGATATCATATGTTTTCACTCATATGTAGAACTTGAGAAACTTAACAGAAGACCATGGGGGTAAGGGAAGGGGAAAGATAGTTTCAAACAGAGAGGGAGGCAAACCATAAGAGACTATTAAATACAGAGAACAAACTGAGGGTTTATTGGGGGCGGGGGAGAGGGGAATATGGGTGATGGGCATTGAGGAGAGCACTTGTTGGGATGAGCACTGGGTGTTGTATGTAAGCGATGAATCACAGGAATCTACCCCCAAAACCAAGAGCACACAGTATACTCTGTATGTTAGCAAACTTGACAATAAATTATATTAAAATAATTCGACTTCAAAAATACTATTCCCAGGTGCCTTCCATTGTGGCAATTTAGTTCTTCATAATATTCTGATATGTATTTTACTTAACTGTGTTCAGTTTTATTCCCTCCAAGATTATAAAGCACATGGCTCTGTGTATAGATACCAGCAATAAATAATATTTTGAACTGAATTCAGCTGCACTTGTATTATAATCCAGCCCTATCAAAAATCAAAGAATTAGATCATTTTCTCTTGATGTCTTTTTCACCGATTCATCTGTTCAAATCAGGTGACTCATAAAAGAAGTTACATAATTAGACTAGAGGGAGGCATACATTTTGAATTGTCTTGATCTTTGAAAACTTCTAGGCCATCCCAATTGTGTGACCTCAGGATGTATTTCTTCACCTGTCTGGTCCTATTTGTCTTCTGTGAAACAAGGATAATAGTATCAATCTCACAAGAGGTTGTATATGTGCCTCTGAGCATCTGAAAGCACCAGTAAGACAGCTGGCATGTGGCAAACGCTCTGAATATTTTGTTCCTACTGCCATTTTACCTTTCCCATTCCTTTTTTTTTTGTTTTGTTTTGTTTTTGTTTTCAGCCCTTCAAGAATAGCAAATTGTCCTTGCTTCAGACATTTAGATTGTCTAAGAAGTTCTGGTCCAATTTCCTTGGAAGTAGCTAGTGCTGGTTAATACTTCTCTCTTAAGTCAAGTCTCGTCTCTCTTCATGCAAGTGTTTACAGACACAGGAAAGAACCCTCCGTGATTGATCTCCTAAAGTAATATAGGATCCAGACCCAGGACAAAGATCCAGAAAAGGCAGTTGGGTCTATATCAACAAACTTATTTCTGCAGGATTTTCCATCCAGAGGCCTGTCCCCCAAGGCAGCTGTTGGGAAGCCCTTGCTACATAAACCAAAGTGAGGCCTCTTTAGAAAGGAGCTGCATGATATGATTTCCTGGATACATTTCTCAGATTTCATAATGTGAAATATGGAAAGAAATGTCTGGGTACAGGAAGGGGGAACAGTGCAACAAGACACTGAATTGAGGTGATCCTTAACAATATTTGGTGAGTATGTGTTGAAGAATATTTCCCAATCAACATGTGTTATGAGTATCATCAGATGTTTAAAAGGAGCTCATCATCAGGGTGCATGGGTGGCTCAGTCAGTTGAGCGTCTGACTGTTGATTTTGGTTCAGGTCATGATCTCGTGGTCTTGAGATTGAGCCCTGTGTGGGGCTCCACACTGAGCGTGCACCCTGCTTAAGATTTTCTCTCTCTCTGTGTCTCTTTCTCTGTCTCTCCGTCTCTCTCTCTTTCCTTCTGCCCTTCTCCCACGCCCTCAAAAAAAAAAAAAAAAAAAACAAAAAGGAGGAAGATATACTGTATCTCTCAATGGGAATGAGTGTGAGTTTGAGTCTCCAAGTGACTAAGGAGGCAGCCATCCTGGAGAGGGATTATTATGGAGGTAAAATAAATGCCTTGTTTGGAAAAATCTTACATTGAACAAATTTTTAGATTATATGTGCTTAATGTAAAAATGTCATCAATCAAAAATAGGGGGCAGGAACTTTATATCCAAATTTTTAGAGATAACCACTCTGAACAAAGTGATAAACATCTTTCTAGACACTTTTCTATGCATTTATATAATTTAGGTATACATATATAACTTCATGTAAATGGGGTCATACAACTTGCATTTTTTACTCAATAATATGTCTTAGGTTTCTA
This sequence comes from Hyaena hyaena, assembly GCF_003009895.1. Lineage (NCBI taxonomy): Eukaryota > Metazoa > Chordata > Mammalia > Carnivora > Hyaenidae > Hyaena > Hyaena hyaena. The sequence goes on from NW_024081233.1 coordinate 833,962, forward strand.
TTGTCAAAAGATCAAGGTCTTTGTCATTATTGTTAATGGATACATAATATTTCATCATGCAGTAATTTACTCCAGAGAGTCTCCCTTTTCTTTAAAGTTTATTTTTTTTTTTGTAATTTCAATACCTAACGTGGGGCTGGAGCCCATGACGCCAAGATTCAGAGTCACACGCTCCTCTAACTGAGGCAGCCAGGCATCCCAAAGAGTTTCCTTTTGATTGGGGGTATAAGCAATGCCCTAACAAACATCTTTGGGTAAATACTCTTCTATCTGGGAGATAGTTACTTTAGGTAAATTCCTACCAAGTTTGTTTATCGGGCCATTTTACATTTTAGAACATATTATTTAAATTTATGCTTTGATACATAATATATGAATTTATAGTTCAGCGGTGACACCTGAATACCTTTTCCTACACCCTGACTGGGAATTGAAATTCCTTGTTGTCTTTCACATGTAACGCAAATATTTTTCTGTAGGCCAATTCTCTGCAGTTCTTTTTCATGGTGTGTTTTTAAGTGGAAGCCTCTAACTTTAGGTATTTAAATTTATCAGTCATTTTATTTCTGTGTGTGTGTTTGTGTGTGTGTGTGTGTGTGTGTGTGAGAGAGAGAGAGAGAGAGAGAGAGATGTTTGTTTTTCTATAGAAATATTATGTCAAATTATTTTATTGTACTTTATATAATTTTATTTCTCAAATCTCTAAGTCTCTGAGACATCTGAAATTTATTTTGATATAAAGGAAGAGGCAGAGATCTGCTATATTTCTTTTCCCAACCTTAATAGTGATTTAGTTTTCTAATATCTCTGTTTTTTAAATGTTTATTTATTAATTTTTAAAAATGTTTATTTATTAATTTGAAAGTGTGAGTTGGGGAGGGGCAGAGGAAGAGGGAGAGAGAGAGAGAATCTCATGCAGACTCCATGCTGTCAGTGTGGAGCCAGACATGGGGATCGATCCCGCAAACCATGCGCTCATGACCTGAGCTGAAATCAAGAGCTGGACACTTAACCAACTAAGCCATTCAGGTGCCCCTCCAATATCTTTCTTAAATAGATCATATTTCTCAATTGATTTTAATTTTTTAAATATTTTATTTATTTTTGAGAGAGAGATAGAGACAGCATGAGCAGGGGAGGGTCAGAGAGAGAGAGAGAGACAAAGAATCTGAAGACAGGCTCCAGGCTCTGAGCTGGCTGTCAGCACAGAGCCCGATGCGGGGCCCGAACCCACAAACCATGAGATCATGACCTGAGTTGAAGTCAGACACGTAACCAACTGAGCCACCCGGGTGCCCCTTTCAATTGATTTTAAAAGTGATCTTTATTTTCTATACATATTTGTACTTATTATTAAATTGTTTATTGTTTCTGTTCTATTTATTAGTTTATCCTTTCCTGGGCTAATGACTCATATAAACTTACTAATATATTTGTTTTTAAATATCTGTGGGGACAAACTCTATTTATTAATCCCACCTCCAATTTTTCTTATTTTTCATGTCTGTCTGCCAGCAGTCTTTTAGAAGCATTCTTAATCGACTATAATTTTTGATTGCACTAAATTTATAGATTACTTTAGAACTGATATCTCTGTAATATTGATTCTTTTTATCCATCAATACCTTATTTATTCACATTCTCTTTTATATCTTTCAATAATGTTTTACCTTTCAGAATTTTTCACATACAAAGCCAATGTATTGCTGATGAAGTTATTTCTGGCCATTTGGCAAACTGTGATGTTTTGTTCTCTGTCATGGTAGCTAATTAGGACCTGTGTTTCTGAGAATTCTTTCCCCTGTTGACCTGGATTAGGACTGGCCACAGGAGAAATTTGCATGAGGCTTGGGAGTCAGAGATGAATCAGCTGCTATTGTGTTCTGAAGGTCATCTTGGTCTGAGGTGATGAGAGCTGATGCAGAGGTGCTGGTGGGTTCTGGTTCATCCTTGTTTCTCCCACCACCACACATTCTTTCTCATGGCTGACCACTGACTGACAGTGACTCCACGTGCACCACCAGATTCTTCGCTGCTGCTCACACAGGTGGCAGCCATGAGGAGCCATCCATCTCCCATGCACATATACACCAGTCCCGTGGATGCGCCTAACTTCCTACCAGACCTGACTTGGTTACCCACCCCAGGGCTGGTTAGTGAGTTTCCTCTGACCCTTTCTGGAACTTTGCTTTCCTAGCTCACCCCACAACTCTCTAAGGTCTAATTGGAACAATACATTCTTTATTTCCTAATACTCACAGTACTTCTTCTTTCCTGAGCAGTACACAAAGGGGGAAGGGGAAAGGACATGGGGTCAGGCTCACATGGATCTGTGTGAAAAGCTTCAGATGTGGGACCAGTGGGATGTCCATAGATGGGCACGCAAGAACAGGATGGCCTGGAGTTTGAGCACCAAGAGAAGGACCCCCATCTCCCACTGCCTCCCTTGTTCACAGAGGAGTTGGGAAGGGCAGGATCCTTAGTCGAGTTAGCAAGACCTGCTTTTTGGCAAGAGAAATCACAGCCTTTCTGGTGTGAGAAATATTAACTAGATTGTTCAATATTAAATATAAATGTTGACCAAAGACACCTTTCTAGTTCCTAATTTGGAACACATCTTATATTGTGCTCTAGATTACACACACACACACACAGACACACACACACACACACATACACATGGGGTGGGGAGAGAAAAAGATAAGCATCGTGACAAGGAAGTATCCATCTGTTTCTACTTTATTATTTTGATCAGTAGGAACAATTATCAAAAGTATCTTTGGAATTTACAGAGATTATATATATATATATATTTCCCTCATGACCAATTTACATGGTAACTTTTTGGTATAGATTGAATGTTTGTGTTCCTCCAAAATTTATATCTTGAAATCCTAATGCCTAGTGTGATGGTATTTGGGGATGGGGCCTTCCGGAGGTGATGAGGTCATGAGGAAGAGCCCTCACAGATGAGATTAATGCCTTTATAAAAGAGACCCCAGAGAGAGCCACCTCACCTCTTCCTTGCCTCTTCTGTCAAGTGAGGACACAGCAAAATGAAAGCCATAAACCAGGAAGTGGACCCTCACTGAACCCCAAAACTGCTGGTACCTCATCTCGGAGTTCCCAGCCTCCGGAATTGTGAGAAATGATTTTTTGTTGTTTATAAGCCACCCATTCTATGGCATTTTGTTATAGCAGCCAAAAGGACTAAAACACTTTTGTAAATAGATTTCCTCAGTTATTTCTGTTTACAGTCGTGGTTAGATTTTGGGATCAGAGCCATGCAAGTCTAGAGAAATGGAAACCTTCCAGACTTTTTGTTTGTTTGAAATGAATATGTACCACAGGAATTATCTTATCTATTCCTTGAATGTTTGCTGTAACTTATCTATAGAATTAATCAAGTCTTATCTACTCTCTGGAGATAAATCTTTAACTGTGTTTTCAATTAAAAAATAGGTTTTTTTACAGGGTAAATTCTGTTTCAATTTCTCTAGAAAACAGTCATCACAATTATAGGTTTCTTACACAGTGTTTTTTTACAAAAAATTTGATTTACCTATGATATATAAACTCAACATTTTTTTCTACTATTATATAGTTATGTTTTCTCAGAGGTTAGTTTTCTTAGCCTCTGTTACTGATAAACCTTATTCATTCTGATACTTTTATTTCCTTTCTAAATTATTCATTTCTGATTTAATATTTATTCATTCTTTACTATAATTACTTTTGGTTTATTATGCTTTTTTCCATGTAATTGAAATTTTTCTTATGTATTAGTGATAATGTCTAAGGCTCTGGATTGTCTACTGAAAATGACATTGGCTGTATCTCTTGAGTTTTCTGTGGAGTATTTATATTGTCATTAATTCCTTTTTCTAAGTGAATTGATCTTAGATTTAATATACAATTAAGATTGGGGCGCCTGGGTGGCTCAGTCGGTTAAGTGTCCGACTTCAGCTCAGGTCATGATCTCACGGTTCATGAGTCCGAGCCCCGCATCGGCTCTGTGCTGACAGCTAGCTCAGAGCCTGGAGCCTGCTTCAGATACTGTGTCTCCCTCTCTCTCTGACCCTCCCCTGCTCATGCTGTCTCTGTCTCTCAAAAATAAATAAAATATTTTTAAAAATATATACAATTAAGATTATATTGAAAATTCCATGCTAGTTTCCAGAACCAAAAATTTCTGACAGAACTATTTCAGTCTTTTATAGCTGGATCAGTTCCTTTTTTTACCCCCATAAATATTTTTTTAAATTGATATTTGAAGGTTTCATTAGTTATCCAAGGGCACCTCTTCATCTTGATTTAATTAATTAATTTATGTATAGTTTTTATTTTAATTCCAGATAGTTAACATACAGTGTTATATTAGTTTCAGGTGTACAATATAGCAATTCAACAATTTTGTACATTACTCAGTGCTCATCACAAGTGCACTTCTTATCCTCATCAACTATTTCACCCATCTCCCTACTGGCCACTCTTCTGGTACCCTTCAGTATGTTCTCTGCAGTTGGATCTGTTTCTTGTTTTGTTTCTCTTTTTTTTTTTTCCCCCCTTTGCTTGTTTCTTTTGTTTCTTTACTGTCCTTAATCCTTAAGTAATGTGTAATTCAAGTTTTAGTTTCCCTGTGACCAAAGAACTATTTATAGATCAAGTTTTCATTTTCAAGAAGATATTTTTCAAAACTTATTATTTTATTATCAGTTTATGCCACTGTGTTGTGGTCAGCCAATTACCAAGTATCTCATTGGGCTGTGAAATGAAGGTATATTATTGGCTTTGATGCATGTTGCCAGGGATTGAAGAGAGGAGGACAAATAGGTGAAGAGGGAATTTTCAGGTGGTGAAATTATTCTGTCCGATGCTATAATGATGGATACATGACATCATGCCTCTGTCAAAACCCATAGAACTATCTGGAAAAACCTTCATGTAAACTATGAGCCTTAGGTAATGAGGGTGCATCAATATTGGATAGTTAATTGTAACAATTGTAGCACACCAGTGCATGATGTTTCTAGTGGGGAAGCTGTGCATGTGTTGGTGGGGGGGGCGGGCATATATGAGAATCCTCTATGTTCTCTGCTCAAGTTTCCGATGAATCTAAAATGTTCTAAAAAATATAAAGTCTATTGGGGCGCCTGGGTGGCTCAGTTGGTTAAGGGACTGACTTTGGTGTCTCAGGTCATGATCTCATATGAGTTCGAGCCCTGTGTTGGGCTCTGTGCTGACAGCTCAGAACCTGTAGCCTGCTTCAGATTCTGTGTCTCCCTCTCTCTGCTCCTTCCCCAGCTCACACTCTGTCTCTTTCTCTCAAAAAGCAATGAACATTAGAAAAAAAAAATTTTTTTAATGGTCTATTAATTTGACCCACTAATTTTTGACCAACTGTTTTCCTAGAGATGTAACAAGGTGCAGGACGATACAGACCAGGCTGAACTGGCAGCCGGCGGGATGAACTCCCTCATCCTGTTATGAACTGAGCCCCTTTCACAACCTTTCCTATAAGCGTGTTAGCAGATGTCATTCCTGTCAAATTCTTAGAATGCTCAAGCTCTTTTGTTCCTATGCAGTAAAATATTTGTCAATAGAATATACTATTTTTTATATAAAATGTCCAAAAATACTTGTATTGGGTATATTTTGCAATATAAAAAAAGGGTAACAGGGCTAAAAACGAAGTCAGAATCTCTTTCTGGCATTGCTATAAATCTCTGATCCATTTTCTAACACTCTTGCTTTTAAATGAGTCTGTGGCAAGCACACTGGGCATACTTGATAAAAGGTTTTGAAAAGAAGCTTTGAATTGCTGGGGCTCTGGACATTTTGAAATTATTAAGTGGGGTTGGTGACATTTAACCCTCTTCTTCCCTTTTGATTGCCTCTGCAGAGCTTGCTGAAATCAGGCAGCCTAACTCGTCTTGCTAGCTCTCCGTCAGAGGTAATTTGGAGAAAGAAGGTCAGAAAATGCTTTTACCTTTAAGGACCAAAGAGAATTGGCTATGGGATTTTTATTTATTTATTTATTTTTTGCATCTAACAGTAGCTGCTGTGGCCAGTTACAAAAGAAACCTCTGTGATTTTATTTTTTTTATTATTTCTTACATTTTTGCTTTAATTCCAGGTAGTTAACATACAGTGTTCCATTAGTTTCACGTGTACTATATATGAATCACTATATTTAGTGATTCAACACTTTTCATACAACACTTGGTGCTGAAACCTCTGTGATTTTAATGGTACAGAAGCACGGCTCTATAATCAGAAGATACTAAACACATCACTTTATATACTTGAGCTAATAGTCACTGGTGCAGCTAATGAAGTCAGGGGACATTAAAACCCTAAATCCTCAAGCTATGTTGGGTTTAATAGATTTTGGTTCCCTCAGCAGTTTTCAAGGTGGGGTCCTGATATTTTTCAGTTGGATTGCAAGGTAAAAACCATTTCATAATGTCTTAAGGACATAATTTGCCCATTTCGCTAGGTTGACATTTGCACTGATGGTGGGTGAAATTGCTCGAACCTGAGGATCAGTCAAGGCAGTGGGACCAAACTGTACCAAAGTCATTGCATCCTTCCCTACTAGGTACTGGCAGTGTAGTTTATGGTTATCATTATATGTTGTCCTGACCCATCTGTCACAGCTTTCTCGCAACTATTAAAACATATTTTACAAACAGAAATTTACATTTTAGGTGAATGAATACAGGCTCTTGAGGAACTTGAGCACTTTTGCAATTGTGTTGCAAACAACTAGTGTTGCTTTTTCCACAGAACACCATATTTAATTGAAAGAATGACAGACATGCAAATATTTTTCTCAAAAAAGAGGAACTTGAGACTGACTCTTCAAAGAAACAGCCGACAGTACTTAAGGTCAATGATAAAATTTGAGGTTTTAAGTGAAAACTAGTTCAACAGTTAGTAATTTCAACAGCATTTAAATATTTACAGACTTTTAAAATGAGATCAGTAGTGATATGAACAAATGTTAATTTTCTTTTATAACGTATAAATGCACTGTCAGCATTTCAAAGATCTACTCATAATTTTCAAAAGAGGAATTCATGATGTTACAAAATTTGAATTGCAAGAAAGATTGAAGGAGTTTCATATAATGGTTTAGATTTCACATTGAAGCTAAGAAACTGTCACTTGTTAATGGTTGGTGTAGTATCAAAGAATAGCCACAGTGATCTAAAATGACAATTAAAATACTCCTTTTGCAATTCATATCTCTGTGAGGGCAGATTATCTTCACACACTTCAATCAAAAACACACATTGTAGGAGTGCCTGGGTGGCTCAGTCTGTTCAGCATCCCACTTGGGCTCAGGTCATGATCTCATGGTTCATGAGTTCAGTCAGACCCCATGTCAGGCTGTGTGCTGACCGCTTAGACACTGGAGCCTGCTTCTCTCTCTGCCCCTCCCCAGCTCACACACACACTCTCTCTCAAAAATAAATAAACATAAAAAAAGGGCACATTGTAACAGATTGGATACACAAATGGATTTAAGAATACAACTCTTCTCTATGAAGCCAGACATAAAAGTGGTGTGCAAAAATGTGAAACAATGTCATTTTTTCACTGATTTTCTTTGAAAAATACCATTCTTTTTCTTAAGACCACATTATTTATATTAACATGCAAGAGTTTGTTTTTAATATTTTTAAGTGAATTAATATACATTAAATAATTTTTTACTTTTGAATTCTAATTTGGTAATTATTGATAGATCTAAATAAAGCTCATTGGGGTCTTCAATAATTTTTAAGAGTGTAAAGGGATCCTGAGATGAAAATTTTAAAAAGCCTCAGAAAATAAGACCACATACACTATTAATTTGGGGGTTAGTTACCTTGAATTGCTAGAAACTTTGTCATAGAATTCTATTGTTTTTCTATATTTCACATTTTTCTGTATTTCCTACAATGCCCAAGGTAGTGCTGGGCTTAGTAGGTGCTCAGTTAAGTATGAACAGAAGAATCAATGTGAACTTCTTCACCCACTTCAAAGGCACACTAATGTGGCTGTGGCCTGTGCGACAACAATGGACCCTGGATATATGGACGCAGTTCACCATATCAGTAGATGAATTCTTGAAAGACTGTGAGTGACTACAAATGTGAAACATCCAATTATTTGCCTTTGTTGGTATTTTAGCACTTTAGTTTGCCTATCAATGCAGTGATGACTAACATGCTTACGTTGGCTTCTGCTTCTTTTGTTATCAAAGTTAGTAATCGAACATTCAGCCTGAAGAAGTAGCTTAATAGTCACTGCTGGAAAAAAGAAACTACAAAATTCTTCCCTTCAAGGAACTGACAAATTAAGGTGACTATTCATTTTTAGAAAGATTTGTGGGAATTGACGGAAGCTACGGTAGGGTGGGTTCTTATAAGACAGAGACCCTCCCCTCCAAAATCTCCTTGTGTGGGTGGGGAGACAAAGTATGAAAAATGCATGTTGAAGCATGAGCTTTTAGAAGCAGATAGAGTCGGAAGCTCTATTGTCTGATTGATGCTTCTTGTTCTGAGCTTCTGTGGGAGGGAGACATCATTGTAACAGCCATTTCAACAATTAAAAACTTCTATGGGTTGGGGCGCCTGGATGGTTCAGTCAATTGGGCTTCCGACTTCAGCTCAGGTCATGATCTCACGGTTCGTGGGCTCAGGTTGTGATCTCACGGTTGGTGAGTTTGAGTCTGGAGTTGTGCTCTGTGCTGACAGCTCGGAGCCTGGAGCCTGCTTCAGATTCTGTGTCTCTGTCTCTCTCTGCCCCTTCCCTGCTCACACTCTGTCTCTCAAAATTGAATAAACATTAAAAATTAAAAAAAAAAAACTTTTTTGGCTTAAAAAAAAGTGTTTTTAGAATAAAGACACGGAATGGTAGGATCCAGATAAATACAACTGCTTCTGCTAAAAGCAATAATAAGTAATAAAACTTGACAAGTTTATTTTAAATTTAGTTATGTCCCAAATAATTAACAATAAGTATAATTTGTGACTATCTTATATCTTCAACTAGTCATGTATTATAATTTTCTAAAAACGATTAAAATATTGTTTTCAGGGACACCTGGGTGGCTCAGTCAGTTGAGCATCCAACTCCCGATCATAGCTCTGGTCATGATCTCATGGTTCATAATTCTGAGCCCTGGGTCAGTCTCTGTGCCGACAGTGCAGAGTCTATTTGGGATTCTCTATCTCCCTCTCTTTCTGCCCCTCCCCCATGCTCTCTCTCAAAATAAATAAATAAACTTAAAAAAAATAAAAAAATAAAAAATAAAGATGACTTATAGACAGAAGTTTACCTTTTGGATGACTATGAATGCAGGCTCTTGCAATAAAAACAATTTGTCGGCAAGGACTTATTTCTATTTAGTGGAAGATAAACATGGGGGGGCAATCTGCCATTTCAGTTTTGTAGGTACCATCGTCTCAGTGTTTTAATCAAGCAACCAAATCTTTTTGTGAAATTTACTAGTCATAAATCCAATTGTTTAAAACCCAAAAAAGCAGAGAAAGACTCTCGACTGAGCTGCCTGGTCAGTTCAGTTTTCCCCTTCTGCACTGATGGCAGCGATTTCCCGAGCATTACGGAGCACCAGCAATAGGCAAGGCACTGGGTTAAGTACAGAAGGAATTCCAAAATGACACAGAATCCCCCTTCATAACCCTTGACTGGAATTTGCTTCCTTATATGTTTTTTCGCTTTCAGGTAATGGAGGATGTAGGCTATACCATGCCGATGGAAATTATATGTCTCTACTTCAGGCAAACTTGGGGGAATGCGAACTAAAGCACAGCTGCTGATAGCCTGACCGTCACCCACTTCAACCATGTGCGATGCATTGCAGATGTAAGTGCTCCATGGGTCGGAGTTTTTTCAGAAAGCCGCATTACTGCTAGACTTATTAGGATGCTCAGAAGCTACACTTTCTGAGGCAACTTGAGTGGCTGTGTACAGCAGGATGACACCTGTGGTTTGTGACACATCAGGCTTCTGTCTGATAACAGAGGTCTCATTTTGTGAGGGACTGCGCCAGGATGCCATGAATATGAATTTGGCTTCGCGGTGCTTAGGACATGGCCTTGGGGTGCCTGAGTGGCTCAGTCAGTTAAATGTCTGACTCTTGGTTTCTCCTCAGGTCATGGTCTTGAGCTCTCATGAGTTTGAGCCCCGTGTCAGGCCCCGCGCTGGCAGCTGCTTGGGGTTCTCTCTCCCCTCCTCTGTCTCTGCTCCTCCCCCACTTGCTCTCTCTCAAAGTACATAAATTTACCCCCCCTCAAAAAAAATAAATAAAACGGTCCAGCGCAGAAGCACTCAAGGAATGTTAGTTACTACCTTCACCACGACAACTACAGGAGGAGCTAAATGAGAATAACGCCCATTATATTTACCTTGCAGTATTAGTGCATTGTGGCAACAAATAGTAAAACTAAAGAAATTATAGCTGCTGTTGTTACTGATAATGATTGTTTCTGTTCTTACTACTTTTGAGGCTGAAAGGAAATTCCCTTCTGGTAAGCCATCCACTCAGTACAGCACATCATACCAATGGACTTGAGCATTTCCTGTCCCTAGGCATTGACATTTTCTGAACAGATAAAACATCAACTATCAACTGCTGCTTTGATAACTTGGAAATGACATCATTGTATATTTATTCCATAGGCACATGAAAACAATGTCTTCATTAACACACCGATAGCATCTTTTATTTTCCTTGACTCAACGTTTTCTCTGCCAACAGCTAGTCATGTTTTTATCAAAAACAATGACTACCTAAAGGCATATTGACATTCTACAGAACTTCATTCTTCTTGCATTTGTATAATTGTCATGGGAAATGAAGCTCAGATCAGAGTCATAGCCCATAGCATAGGAAGCCTATGCTTCAGAAAACAGTACAGAATATTTTTCTTGTTGCCACCAGATAACTCTGAACTATATGTAGACCCTTGCCAAGTGTGGCAGAACTGCTTTGGATTTGAAAGGGCTCTTGCTCCAGAGATTTCTTCATTTTTATGATGGCCAGAGTCATTGAAAATGAATTTCAGATTGTGCTAAAGGGAGATAACAAAGACACCGTGTGGTAATAGTATTTTGTGTTTGACAGAAAATGTCATGCTTTCGATTGATTCAGATCTTTGGAAAAAATGGAAGGAAGTGATAGGCAAAGAAATAGCAAGAAACAGGGATGCCAGAGGTGGATATTGCTGCATAAACTCTGTGCTCTGTTGATGGTCTGCAAATTGTGTTTGTGAAAAGATATTTGTGAAAAGATAATGCAAAAGAACCCAATTCTTTTTTTTTTTTAATTTTTTAAATTTATTTCTAGGAGAGAGAGAGACAGCGTGAGCAGGAGAGGGTCAGAGAGAGAGGGAGTCACAGACTGAAACAGGCTCCAGGCTCTAAGCAGGCAGTCAGCACAGAGCCCAATGCGGGGCTCGAACCCACGAACCGTGAGATCATGACCTAAGCGAAAGTCGGACGCTTAACCGACTAAGCCACCCAGACTTCATTAAGATTTGATGCCGTGGCACAGTCGCCTAATTATACTCATTTCCCTCTCATCCTGTCAGTAATAGATTCTCCCAAGTTGCCACTGGACACACAGACCCCTTGCCTAGGCTCCACTGAAGCTACTAGGCACGCGATTAAGTCCTAGTCAATGGGATGTTCTTTGGAGAGAAGCTGTGGTTGTGTTCTCCTTTACCCTTCCTGTGAGGTGGACTGGAGAAGAGGTGCTACAGATGAGAGCCACATCTTGGGGATCAGTGGAGCCAAAGTAAGAGGGTACACTTAAAAAGTGAATTTGGGGGCGCCCGGGAGGCTCAGTTGGATAAACTTGAACTCAGGTCATGATCTTGCAGTTCATGAGTTCAAGCCCCACATGGGGCTCTGTGCTGACAGTGCACAGCCTGAAGCTTGCAGCCTGCTTCAGATTCTGTGTCTCCCTCTCTCTCTGTCCCTCCCCAATCCCTTCTCTCTAAAAAATATATAAACGTTAAAAAATTTTTTAAATTATAAATAAGTAAATATAAGGAAAAGGAAAAATGACTTCTTCGAGTGCTGGGTGACTCAGTCGGTGGAGTGTCCAACTCTTGATTTCAGCTCATTTTATGATCGCATGGTCGTCAGAACGAGCCTTGCGTTGACTCTGCACTGAGTGTGATGCCTGTTTGGGATTCTCTTTCTCTCTCTCTCTCTCTCTCCCCCTTTGGTTTGATCATGTGCACTCTCTCTTGCTCTCCCTAAAATGAAAAAAAAAAAATGACTTCTCTAACACTCTTTTCCAAGGAGGTGGGCAAACCTCCACTTCCTGTCATGGGTCCTTGTAGCATATTATGTGTCCTCAGCATTTACAACCGTCTTGTTTCTTTTTCATCCTTCCCCCCTCTCCCCATTGTTTGTGAAATGCCATTAAAATGACTGTGCTATGGCTTTCATAACCTGGTACAAAAATAGTAAAGCTACTGTAAGCATTGAGTAAAATGGCCATTATCGACTTCTTTTTTCTAGTGAAGTTGGACATCAGGGAAGTAACTCCATGGGAAGAATGAGTTTTGCATTGGGAATTCGGTGTGCCATGGAAAATGGCATCGAGGACAATGCAGACTGTAAATAAGGGTGGTTTGTACTGAGCATAGGGTTGATGGCAGGCAGCCCTCCCCTTCTCGGTAAGAGACACACTCTCTTGCATTTATCAAGCCACCAAACTGCATCCCACAGACGGAACCCTGTGCATCATGCTGTTGCTGAGACGGAATAGAGAAGCTGTGGAACCCCTGTGAAATTCCCTCCGACATATTTAGTCTGTGGCCTGTGGCTAATCACTCAAACTCCAGATGTATGGGTGCCCTTTATTCAAATCGGAAGGAGATTTGCATCTGTCACCCGGTGCTGAGCCAAGTGAAAGGGAGCAGGTGTGACAGGCCACAGTAAGAATATAGCACAGACTTCCTTTTAAGTCAAACGCAGGTTCATTTCTGTCTCACTGATACCCTTGGTACACCTGGCATGGTAAATAGCTCCGTGAGTCATTCAGAAAGCGGAAATAGAATGTGTTGCTGTGTCTGCTGTTGGGATTTGCATCAAAAAGTGCTTCCAGAGAGAGCATCCAGCATGTTTCCTTCCCCTCTCCAGGTAGCTATTTATTATATTATATTATAGTTATTTAGATACGTGTATTGCTGGGAATTCTAGTAGCAGAGGGATTGCAGGGACATTGTGTCTTAAACACTGTCCATGGTTCACCTAGCAATATCAGACAAAATGATGATAATTCTGGAAATAATTTAAATTCCTTGGTTTTGGCACAAGAGGCCCCTCAGAGTCTCCAGGCCCTTATTTCCAGCCTCTGCCTTCTGCCCCCATCTTAGATCGTAAAGGTACTGGAACCATCAGACTAGGTTTTTGGCCACAGGGCGTGACCCACCAATTCCTTCAGATTCTTAGTAAAAAAGCCTGGCCCCATGACCTTTCCCATTGTCATTTTATTCTTATACCCATGAGAGTCTCTGATGGGGTCCAGAGGACAATCCTGAGACCCTGAGTGGGTTCTCCAAGGAAGAGGTGGTTTAGGAAGGAAGAGACTGCTGTCTGCTGAGTCCCAGCTGCAGCCCCAGTTTGCCAGGCCAGCTTCAGAGGGGAGACCACAGTTCTGGGGCCCCAGCCCTCTCAGCCACCGCCTTCTTTCCTAAGCTCGTTAACAAGCAGCTGATTAGTGGCAATTTCTCTGGTGGTTTTTGTGATGTGGGGATTTGTCCACGAAGAAATGGCCTGGAACCGCAAATTCATTTAAAATAGTCAATCCTACTGCAGATAGAAATAACTCCCTGTCTATGTTGATCCTAGCAAGTGACCAGCGACCAGGAGGTGAAATCTTGGGAATGGAGGGCTGGGCTTCTGACTCAGCAGAAACCACCCTCGGACATTTTTAGCCTCTTCTTTGGTCCTGTCCTTCTGCAAAGGCCTGCTCTTCCTCCAGGCCGAATTTGATAGACTATCTCTACCAGCTCAGATTCTGAGGTGCGCCAGCTGCCCCCCACCAATAAACTTGACCCTTGTAATCCTTCTGATGCTTGGGATTCATAGCACATTTCTCTAGTGCTTTCCCTGGTTTGTATAGTACTTGAACAAAATGCCCAAGAAGAAGAGAAAAATAGTTGCATAACATGTCAGTAGTTCTCCACCAGGAGTGTCTTGATCTTAGTGGACATTTGACAATATCCGGAGACATTTTTGGTTGTCACAACATGCTACTGGCATCTAGTGGGTACAGACCAGGGATGCTGCCAAAAGCCCACAGTGCACAGGACAGCCCTCCACAACTAAGAATTGTCTAGTCCCAAATGTCACTAAGGCTGAGTTTGAAAAGACCTGGAATAGATGCAGAGAAAGAAATATTTTCATATATTCTGTGGTTTAGGAAATGGCTTCTAATATTTTGCTGAGCATCTATTATGCATATAAATGGTGCTATGTTTTATATGAGATGCTAAGAATAAAAGTCATATTCACTGACATTAAGTCTCCAATTTACTTGGAAATAGTACATACCCAATGAAAAGTTGTCTTACTTATTAGAGTAATAGCTCACTTGCAAGAGAGATCATACTTACATTAGTTTTATAGGGCTGCTATAACAAAATACCAAAGACTGGATGGCTTAAACAACAAAAATTTATATTCCCACAGATCTGGGAGCTAGAACTTCAGGATCAGAATTGATTTCTTCTGAGGCCACTCTCTTTGGCTTGCAGATGTCTTTCCCCTGTGTTTTCAAATGATCTTCCCTCTGTCTTTGTCCAAATCTCCTCTTTTTTATAAGGGCACAAGTCAGTTTGAATTAGGGCCCATCCTGATGACCTCATTTTAATGTAATTAATACCTCTTTAAAGATCCTGGCTGCACATACAGTCACATTCTGATGTACTTCAACATATGAATTTGGCAGGGGACATAACTCAGCCCCTTACAGTACCCTTTTATCACGACTTGATAACCAGAGGTAGAAATATAAGAAGCATAGAAATGCACTCCAAGGTACTATATAAGGACTGTTAGACTAAAAAACTATATATGTTTAAATGCTAACTAAAAATAAAGGAAAACGAGCCCAATACACATTAAATTGTGTTTCAAGTCTCAAAGTAAGAAATGTTGTTAATCTGAACCAGGGTGACAGTTTAGAAAATTCACCAGGATGAAGGTCAGATTACTTCCTACCTCAACCCATTTCTTAAATGCAAATTTACTGAGCTCCTATTATGTATTTGGGTTGTGCTAATCTGCTGGATAAAGAAAGAAATGATTCCTTCTTTTTGGAAGCT
Organism: Hyaena hyaena; assembly: GCF_003009895.1. NCBI lineage: Eukaryota > Metazoa > Chordata > Mammalia > Carnivora > Hyaenidae > Hyaena > Hyaena hyaena. Next base: position 849,321 of record NW_024081233.1, read on the forward strand.
CCCAGGCACATTTGTGTGGGTTTGTGGGCATGACTGCAATGGGGAGGGCTGGTGGAGTACGAGGCAGGAGACCCCTCTCGGGAAAAGGTAAAGGCCAGTACCTCGGTATTTGTGTGGACCAGGTGCTGAGGACACCCATGGGCAGGGTGACTAACTGTGACCAGGGTTGTGACAGGGCAGATATTTAGCTTGGACATATGGTGGACGGTAGTTCACAGCTGGTATCCATTATGACGGCTGAACTCGTTGCTAAGTATTTTGAATGTCACCCCTGGGGAGTTGGGAAAGGTGGAAGAAGAGGTGAGATTGTGAACTGGATCTTGTGAGTCAGTAGGAGTTTGCCTGGCTGGGAACAGGTCGGGGAGAAAGAGCAGAGAATTATGAATAAAGGCATTCTTTTGAGATAATGTAGGTTTGGTTCCAGAACACAGTAAAAGCGAGTAAAATGAAGGCTTTTGTTTCCCCAGCGCATGTAAAAGTAATGTTTACACTCTACCGTGGTCTATTAAGTGTGAATAGCATTATGTCCAAAAACCAGGGTACATACCTTGATTGAAAAATGCTTTTTTGCTAAAAAAAAATGCCAAACCTCTGACGAGTTTTCAGTCAGTTGTAAACTTTTTGCTGGCAGAGGATCTTGCATTGCTGTTGGTGGCTGCTAATGGATCAGGTTGGTGTTTGCTGAAGGCTGCGCTGGTTGTGACAGTTTCTTAAAATAAGAAGACAATGAAGTTTGCTGCATAGACTGACTCTGTCTTTTACTTGAACATGTTGAGGCCATTATAGGGTTACTAACTGGCCTAATTTCAATATTGTTGTGTCAGGGAATAGGGAGGCCAGAGGAGAGGGGGAGAGATAGGGGAAAGCCTCATCAGTGGAGTGGTCGGAACACACGTGGCATTTACAGACTAAGTTTGCCGCCTTATATGGATGTGGTTGCGGAACCGCAAAGTAGTCATAATAGTAACACCAAAGATCATGGGTCACATAGCACCATAGCAAATATAATAATAATAAAAATGTTTGAAATAGTGCTACAATTACCGAAACATGACACAGAAATAAGAAGTGAGCAAATGTTTTGGGAAAATGGCATCGATGGACTGTCTTGGTCCAAGATTGCCACAAGCTTCAATTTATGAAAAATGTAGTATTTGCAAAGTACAATAAAACAAAGCACAATCAAGTGTTCCCTATGGAGGGAATTGCATTGAGTCATGCAAAGGACCAGACCATGGTTCCCACGAGGCAAGGGACACATCTGTCTTACTAACTCAGTGTTACTATCTGGCAGTAGATTTTCAATACATGCTCATTGAATAGATAAATGAATGAATGGGTACAGCATATTTGGGGAATGGTGACAAGTGATGGGAGGCGGGTTTGGAGAAAACATTGGGCTATGTGCCCAGGGCTGCCCAGGAAGTCAAGGGACACAGGGTTGCCCAATGCTGGCAACCCAGGGGGTCTTCAGGGAGACAAGGGATATCAGGGGATAAGATGAGAAGGAGAGGCCTTGTGCTGCCCTCCACACAAGTCACTCAAAAAGGGTAGTTTTAGGGGTTAGATAGTTCTGGATCTTGTCTCATCAGACACATGGATTGGTCGTTGTAACTTCTTACCCAAGCCTAGGTCTTCTCATCAGTAAAATTGGAATAACAACCAACTCATTGAGAATTAAGCGAGTTAATGTATACAAAGCATCACAGGAATAGCACATGTAAGTTCTCAACAAAATACAAATTATTTTTAGTTCAGAATGTCCACCAATGGGATAAACCACTTTCAGGGTATTCTTTCAAATAATTCGTTAACTCTACTGATGTTTGAAATTTCTTAAGGGAGAAGAAAGCAACTGTTCTACAGATAGAGAGAAATGACTTTAAGTATAAATAACAATGGTTTCAAACATGAACATCTGGCTGAGGTCCCCGGAAAGTGTGACTAAACATCGTTCAGGGTTTAAGCAGACAACCAGCAAGTGTCGGTGAGTGGCTACAGAGCTTGCTGGTCTGGTAGGAGGGAGATAATGGAGGACGTTTCTGGTAGATACCAGGAAGGGGGAAGTCAGAAGCTGAGTAGGAGGGAAAGGATTCAGGAAAGAAGCTGGGACCAGAGGCAAACTGCTGACTTCAGATTGTTCACTTAGTCCTTGGGTCCTACAGGACATGGAACGCAGAGGCAGGTAAAACGCTGCTGCCCCGGGGGGGAGTTCAACTCCACCCCACTCCAGTTTCCCCTTCTCCTTCTTGTAAATGCTTTGTAATGATTTTCCAGCCTCCGACCTAGAAGGGAAGCACTTTGCTCAGGAGGATTGGTTGAGGGTGATGACAGAGGACTTGGCACCCTCGGTGAATACATTGAAGAATTCATTGAAGGTCATAAAGAAGCAGGGCCCAACAAAGAATTGGGAGAATGGCCACAGGATTGTATACACAGAGACTTTGTATTCTAGGCATTATTCGAGGGACAGTTTAAGAAAGTTTCAAGGGTCATTTTGACAATTCGTAATTTTCATTATATTGCTGACCTAGGCTTTATATATGCTGACCATCAGTCTATGTCATCTGAAATCAGGCTGTTTCATGACCTGCGGGGTTCTCTGGTCCTGGCAGCACCGATCTGCCCTGGCTCACAGCCTGAAGGAAATTGTTCCTTCACAGGAGAGAGCACACTCCAGAGCAGGGCAGTCCTAGCTCAGTTTACCTTGCTGCCTCAGGGGTGAGAGATGAGCAAAACCTTCAAGACTGCCAGTTTGGGACTCAGCTGCCCCAAGTAGGACAGCTGCAGATTCTGCTGGCTTCAGCCAATGGGAAACCACACCATCAGAGACTAGGCACAGGACCATAGACCACGCCTCTAGAACAGGTATTGAAGATGTGACCCAATCAGATCGGCAGCCCCGCCTTTTGGGGCGGAGCTAAGGGGGGGTTGTGTCCGCAGCTAAAGAGATGGTTAGAAGTCCAAGGGGAGAGGGGCGCCTGGGTGGCTCAGTTGGTTAAGCCCGGACTTCTGCTGAGGTCATGGTCTCATGGTTGGTGAGTTCAAGCCCTGCATCAGGCTCTGTGCTGACAGCTCAGAGCCTGGAGCCTGCTTTGGATTCTGTGTCTCCCTCTCTCTCTGCCCCTCCCCCCTCTCAAAAATAAAAGTAAACAGATATATATATTTTATATATATATATATATATATTTTTTTTTTTTCTTAGAAGAAGTCAAAGGAAGAAGTCAAGGGGGAAGCCCCAGTGCTTTCCCTTCTCGGCAGGTGGGTGGGTGGGTTGGTTTGGCTGAGCTGAGCTGGGGAACAGCGGTGCCAGACAGCAAGGGGAGATGTGATTGGGTCCATATTGAGAAATAGTGGGAGCTAACAATAGAAAAAAATGTGCAGCTCAGCTGGTGGTTGAAGGCCTTGAATATTGAGAAGAGAATATTAACAGTATTTTGTAGGTTCCCTGAAAGCCATTGTTGGATTTTGAGCAGAGCAGTGATGGGGCTGTATTGGATGAGGATTATCTAGTCAGTGGGTGGTGGGCGCCGAGGAGGATTGCAGGGAGAGAATGTTTCCGCGAGAGGACAGGAGACCCCTGGACCCTGATGATGCAAGGCTCTTCTAGAGTGTGGCAGCGGGCAGCCGACAGTGGAAAGGTCGGTGGAGATGGATTTGAGAGATGCTGAAGGAAATGGATAGGACTGAGAGAAATACAGTCTTGGAGTCAGGCTCCAGTGAAGATTGGAAATGACTAACAGGAAAAACCCTGGGAAAGCTTTTTTTCCTTTTGGATCTAAATGAGTAAAGAATTCATCATATTCTTCTGTTTACAACCCACTGCCATCGTTGGTTCTGGTAGGGACCTCATTCATTTTATTTGTTCATTTACTTATTTGCTCATCCCCACCCCCCACCCCCGATTTATTAAGATATAATTGACATTAACATTGTGTACCTTTAAGGTACACAAGTGATGATTTGATACATCTATGTATTGTGCAGTGGTTATCACAATAAGGTTAGTTAACACCTCAATCTCCTCATATAGTTGTTTTTTTTGTGTGTTGTTTGTGTGTATCTGTGTGTGTGGTGGGAAGATTTAAGATTTACTCTCTTAGCAATTTTCAAGTATATAATATATATTATTAACTCCAGTCATTGTGATGTACATTAGGTCCCCAGAACTTTTTCATTTTATAACTGGAAATTTGTACTCTTTGACCAACTTTCTCCGCCTCTACCCTCACACCCCCAGCCCTTGGTAACCACCAACGCAATTCTTGTTTTTATGAGTTTGGCTTTTTTTAGATTCCACATTTAAGTGAGAATGTAAGTATGTTGTCTTTTACTGTCTGACTTATTTCACTTAACATAATGCCTCAAGGTTCATCCATGATGTCACAAACGATAACATTTCCTTTTTTTATGGCTGGGTAATATTCCATTATACATACTACCACATCTTCTTTATCCATTCATCCTTCAGTGGACACTTAGGTTGTGTCCATATTTTGGCTTTTGTCAATAATGCTGCCATGAACACGGGGGTGCAGGTATGTCTTTGAAATCTTGATTTCATTTCCTTCTGTTATTTTCCCAAGACTGGGATTGCTTTACTCATTTCTTTTTATCTCCATTCTCCAATCTTGTTTCCTGCTCCATATGAAAACCACTCTAATGTTATATCCTTTTGCTTGCAAGTGTTCTTACAAAATCTTTGTTTCATTGTCTGCATGTAATTTAAAAAAATTTTATTATGGGGAATTTGAGGTGAAAGAGTACCCATCATTCAGCTTCAACTACCATCATCCCATGGCCAATCTTACCCTATCCACACCCCCTTCACTTCCCTCCTCCCAGGCATTGGATCATTTCATCCATAGATGTTTTAGTGATTATCTCTACAAGGTAATATAGCCACCATGTCCTTATCAATAGCTTAAAAAGAACAAAATTTCATAACCGCATCAAATAGCCAGTGCTCAAATTTTCAATTCTGCAATAAATGTTATTTCTTTCTAGTTTGCTTATATGAATCAGAATTCAAATAGGTGAATACATAAGTATACATATATAAATGATTGATATTTCTTTAATTTTCTTATAATCAATAAGCTTCCCACTAAATCTGTTTTTTTTCCCTTGGAATTTATTTGTTGATGAACTCAGGTTTTTTTGTCCATGAAATTTATCATAGTGTGATTTTGCTGATTGCATTTCTGTGGTGTAGTTTAATAAGTTCTTCTGTTTTCTGTAGTTTCTTTGAGGTGGTAGCTGAATCGAAGGACTTGATTGAATGTTTTTATTACAAGATTATTTCATGGTTTGTCTTGTGTCCTTCCACCAGGATGCACATAATATTTGGCTCTCTCTTTTGTGTGTGTGATGTTAGTGGCCATTGATGACCAAAGCCTATGATTCTGTTAGCTTATTAGTATATTTGTGGTCTATTGGTGTGTAACAATATTGACACAACCTTAGTGGCTTGCATCAAAACAGGTTAATTCTCTAACAGTTAGGAATCCAGGCATGAGTTAGCTCCAGCCTCAGATTCAGGGTCTCTTAGAGGTCTAAAAACAAGGTGTTGGTCAGGGTTTAAATCATTTGAGGCTTGATTGGGAAAGGATCTATTTTCAAGTTGATGTGATTATTGGTGGAATCAGAACACTGGGATTGTCTGACAGAGGGTCTCAGTTCCCTTGCTGACTGTTGGTTGGAGGCCACCCTTTCTTAGTTCCTTGCCACTTGGGTCCCTCCATATAACAGTTTATTTCATCGAAGACAGCAAGAGAGTCAATAGAGTCAGCTAGCAAGATGGAAGTAAAATTTTATGTAATGTAACATGGAGGAGATGTCCTATCACCATTACTGCATTCCATTGGTTAGAAGAAAAGTCACAGTCCCCATCCCCCACCCATAATCCAGGGAGGGGATTACATAAGGGCCTGAATCCCAGGGTAAATGGGGGCTGTCTTAGAGTTTGCCACAATTAGATGTTGCAAAATGGTGATGTTCTAATTCTAACATTCCTTCTTTGTTTATTAGCTGGAACACTTTTAGAACAAGAAGTTTCCCCTGATACATTATTTGGTTATCCTTGGTATAATTCATAGAAGAAAGTCAGACTAAATGCTTGATTCTCTCCTTCCATTTACTAGTTTTCAAAACTAATGAGTTGATTCTCTTGAATTCAATGGTGACCATTTATGTGAGCATGTATTATTAATTATGTAAATGGTACTGTGCTAAGTACTGCATTCTGTTTATTACTTTTTCAGTACTGTTTTTCAGATCTATTCAGACACTATACGTACATGTAGTTCTTCTCTTCCACATGTTGAATAGTATCCTGAGATGTGTATCATCTAATTTATCTATCTGTTCACCCTGTGGACACCAAGACTGCTTCCAAATCTCTGCCATGGTGACTTTCTCATACAGCTTAATGCCCTGGTACCTGCAGTGGAATTGCTAGATAGTAGAGTATAACTAGGTAGTCAATTTGCTTAAGTAGTGCCAGCTGCTTTCCAGAATGGCTGCACACTTACTCTCTCATGGAGAGAGTTATTAACACATGTAGCTCAGCTTAATGAGGGAGGAAACACCTCAATATCCTCATGAAATTTATGCCCTTCACTAATCCAGAGTTCTTAAGAAAGTTCTCAAAACCATTTTCTATCAGAAGTATCCAAGTAATTCTGCATCCCCAAAGCCATAGGTATGCTAGGTGTTGGGAGGTAAGAAACAGAACCTTACACTAGTGTTTTCCAACCTAAACTATTGTAATCTGGTAAACTATCCAAATTCTATTCCCGGCCTCAAAAATGAGGGGGCAGTGGGAGGGAGGAGGAAGGAGGGGAAAAGGGGAGAACTGGGGAAGAGAGAGGGGAAATTACTTCACTTATTTAGAAAGGAACAAGAGGGAACCTTGCCTTATCATTCACCCACTTGGCATCTCATTTTATACACATGGAAACTGAGACCTAGAGGTGAAGCCATTTTTCCAAGGGACACTGTGAGTGTAAGATGCTCGGCTAGTCTGTTGACTCCCAGGTGAGGTCTGGGAGAGTGGTGGGTGGGGGATCTTGACCAGAGGTAGAGAGGATGAGCAGGCAGCTAAAGTCTGAAACAGCTTGGGTGAAGTCATTAGTTAGAAGCCAGTAAAGGAGACACAAAAGTGAGGTGGGAAACATCAGCTTATTGTCATCTCATGGAGACTGTGAACCTTTGTAAACACTTTACAAGCAGTTGATGTAGTCTTCACCATAACTCTTATGAAGTAGTGATTATCTTCCCTCCTTTATGGATGTAAGAACAGAAGCTCAGAGTTTTTAAGCAACTTCTTCAATGTCTTGCAGTTAGAAAGTGCCGACTATAATTCATAATCAACATAATTTATTGATGCAAAATCTTTGCTCTTATGCACACACATACACACACACACATACACATACACACACAAAGAGAGGGTTTCATGGAGGGTGTGGCTAATGGGGCTTCATGCTGAAGAAAGGCCAAGAAAGCAAGGAGAGGAAGCAGTTTCAGAAATTGTGGTCTTAGGTGGAAAAAGTCCTTCCCAGTTTCCTTAGGTTGCTGCTGTGGGGCCGTGGGAGGTCATATCTACTGATTCGGGGAGCCCCGAAGAAGAGTTAAAGTACTGAAATCATTTTGGACCACAGGCAAGTGGAAATACATGGTTGGATCTTGAAGCCTTAAATTATATGCAGTTTCAAACCGAATTTTTCTGGCTTAATCACAAAGTTAAGGAAACCATAAGTGACCATTATAAAAGTGGCTTTTGCTCGAGTCCATAAAAATAAAATAGACAATAAAACAAGAATATTCAAATGGTATTGATGGCAGAGCTGCCAGGAGGGAGGGCTCAGAAATGCCACTCAAGCTCGTCCCCAAGTGCCTGTGTCAGCAGAACGTAAGAGGGTGGGAAGTTTGTCTAACCGAAAGTCTGCTGAAAAATTAACGTGTGGGATAGCAAGGAGGAATAAGTCATCAATGAGCTTTTCTACCTGCACTCTCTTCTTTGGAAAAGGGCATTGAAATGTGGGGCTCTTAAAGAGCAGACAAGCTTTTTTCCTCAAACAGCATTTTAATGACTGGAGGAGAAATAAATCCATTGCTTCCAAAAAATACAGAGATTGTAGTTGAAGTGGCAGCGTGCCAGGCAAGTTGCATTTTGGGTTTTAAAAAACCCAGCATTTCATGACCATTGCAAGACCGAGGCAGGGCTTGCAGGAGGGGCTTTTTATTGAAGCCAGGTGCGAGCTGTCTCCTCTTCCTGGCTGGGACCCTGCCTGGGCCCTGAGGGTAATTTCCTGTGGTGGTGGAGCATTTCTGGCCCAAGTCCCTGGTGCACCAGTCTTTTCCGCTGCTCCTGCAATCTCTCTTTATTTTTTGTCCTTTCCTCCCCCTCCTCTTCTCTTCCTTTTTCTTTCCCTCCTGCTGTAGACTGTATATTTGTTTTCTGCCGAAGTTCACATGTGGAGGCCCTAATCCTCATGTGGTGGTTTTGGAAGTGGGGTCTTTGGGATGTAATCAGATTTGGATGAGGCCATGGGGGCAGAGCACCTATGATGACATTGGTTCCCATATAAGGGGGCGAAGGGACCAGAGCTCTCTTTTGGCCATGTGAGGATACGGTGAGAAGGCAGCTGTCTATAAGCCAGGAAAAGGATCTTCCCTAGAATTCAGTCATGCTGGTGCCCTGATCTTGGACTTTCAATCTCTAGGACTGTGACAGATAAATGTTTGTTGGTTAAGCCACCCAGTCTATGCTGTTCTGTTACTAGATAGTTCCCTTCCCAAGCCGACTTCCTTGAGCAGTTCCACTCACTACACTATACCAAAGATGTTGAAAAAATTATCAACGATTCCAACATTTGGCTCCTGGCTTTGGACCAACAGGATGCTACCTGTGTTCCACATGACTGCGGTAGAACTTCCCTGAGCCAGGAATGAGCATTCCCATCTAGCTTTAGCTCAGAAGAGGCAGCATTTGTAAATTTTTGCTGGACAATTTCTTCTGCAAAATAAAATGATACTGTCAGCCTCACCACAGGCTTGTAAGAAGTAAATTAAATATGCAAAAGCTCCTAGCTCAGTGCCTGGCATGTAGAAGCTGCTTGGTAAATACTGGTTGCTCTGAATATAAAAGCAGGATGGCTGATTCATTCCACCTTCCAAAAGAAAGAAGGATTCGTCCCTTCCTTGAAAGAGAAAAAGTGAGAAAATCCTGGAAAGGGAAGAGAGAAGTCAGACAATGGAACTCGAAGGTCTCTCCTCTGAGCCAGCTCCTTTGAAGGCAATAAAAGGCTGGTATTGGGAAACTAGCAGAATTTGAAGAAAACTGAAGAGAAGCCAGGGCATTTCTGGTGGCATTTTATTATGGGTGTTAAACTGGTTAACACCCAGGGCCATCTAAAGAGACCCTGTGGATGAATTTATAGGGATTAGTGTTTGCACTCAATATGACACTTCAGCCAAGACCCACTATGTTAATGAAGGCAAAGCTCTCCAGTGACCTTCTTATTGTCAAATCCAGCATGTGCTCTTTTATTTCCTGCTTTGATCTCTGGAAAGTATCTGATATTGGTGACACCCTCCTGCAAAGTCTTTTTTTCGATGGCTATGCAACCAAACTGATCTTATCTGTCTTAGGATCTTTTGTTGGGTTCTCTTCCTGTGTGTCCTTCAAGAATTGGTGTTGCCAAGGACTTGATGCTTAGGTAGTTTGGTATCTTCACTTTTAACCACCGCCTACATGTAGATGATGGCAGCATAAAACCACTGATCTTCCTCAGGAAGTCCTTCTAATTCAGCTTGTTCTAAATTTTTTAAAAATTGTGTTAATGTTTATTTATTTTTGAGAGAGAGAGAGAGAAAACGCAAGTGGGGGAGGGACAGAGAGAGAGGGAGACACAAAACTGAAGCAGGCTCTAGGGTCTGAGCTGTCAGCACAGAGCCTGATGCGGGGCTCCAACTCACGAACCATGACATCATGACCTAAGCCAAAGTCTCATGTTCAACCCGCTGAGCCACCCATGTGCCCCGCTTGTTCTAATTTTTTTTTAAAAAAACTTTTATTTTAGACAGAGAGAGTGTATGTGAGTGAAGGAGTGAGGCAGAGGGAAAACGAGAGAATCTCAAGAAGGTCCCACTCTCAGCACAGAGCCCAATGTGGGGATCAGTCCTACAACTGGGATTATGATCTGAACCAAAATCATAAGTCAGATGCTCAGAGCGCCTGGGTGGCTCAGGTGGTTAAACGTCAGACTTCAGCTCAGGTCACAATCGCGTGGGTTCCAGCCCTGCATTGGGCTCTGTGCAAAGAGCTCAGAGACTGGAGTTTCCTTCAGAGTCTGTCTCTGTTTCTCTCTCTGCTCTGCCCCCTGCTCACACAGCTCTGTCTCTTTCTCCCTCCACCTCTCTCTCTCCCTCTCAACTGTAAATAAACATTAAAAAAAAAAAAAAAGAGCTGGAAGCTCAACCGACTGAGCCATGCAGGCGGCCCTCATTCAGCTTGTTTTAATCAGCTGACATGCTCAGCAGATTCAATGGCGTGCCCATCCGCCCATCCGCCTCTTGCATGTGCTTGTACCCCATCTTCCCCCAAGTTCCCTTCCAGGGCTTCCTTAGGTGAGGCCCTGCCTCCTCTTGTCTAGAAGAGCCATATCTCTCTACCTGATGCCCTGACATCCGGTTTTGCTCTCTCCACCCCTTTGGCCAAGAAAGTGAAACTTTCTAAATCACAGGAGCTTCAAAAAAAAAAAAAAAAAACCAAACCTCAACCTGTTAGTTTGTCTTTTAATAAATGAATTTAATATGTTGACACTTCTTGTGATATTGTTATGACAATTGGACGTATTGCTAACATCTTAAAAATATATATTTTTTAGTTTTTCCCCAACTCCCCTTTCTTTCCATTGCTTTGGAAACTATATATTTAATTGTTTTGGCAATTCATCCACACAGTTTTAGTATACATGTTTATTCTAACAATATCTAAAATGATCTAGCAGCTCTGTCCTCCTCTGAAATAGGACACGTATCACTGAATGTTTCAAATATCACTTCTGTGCTTGAGTCGAGGGGAAAAGTTCAGAACTGGAGCTCATGACAGCGTCTTGCCCAGAAGCGTGACTTCCAGTTTATCTTCGTGTTCCCATGCTTGTTGCTCAGGTGCTCTACAAATGTCGATGGTTTGCCGCTGCTGAGACGTGGGCCTCCTGGAGACACAGGTTAAGAGGGTGAGAAAACTCAAGTCAGGGAGAGTTCTGCATGTTGAGCTGGGCTTCACATACTCCACTGAGCGTCTGAGGTCTTTCTTTTCAAATAGAAAGCCTACCTCAGAAATCCCTACTTCCTGGCGGGCCATCATGGTGTTAAAGTGTTCTCAATACTAGAGAGAGTCCTGATCCTCTTACTGTAGAAAAGTGTCCTCGTCCACTTGAGAGACTTCAGTGTTTGTCAGTGTTTAAAGAGAGAGTGATGTCCCGTAAGCTGATTTGTCCTTCATCAGATGATTCGGCAGCTTCAAATATGGGTTCTTGGCTCAGCGGGTCAGTGTTTATCTTCAGTTGGCAACTCAGTGGGAGGTTGAGGGTAGGACATCAACCTGTGTGGATCTCAGATAATCCATAGAGAAGATAATCTGCTTTAGGCTAATCAAGTACCTTCTGTGGAGACAAATAAGTCAGTGATATGCCCTCAGCAGGAAACTTTGTCAGTGGGTTGTCAGAACTCAAGGGTGTGATTACAATCTAACTTCAATGTAACTTTGACTCTTCTGTGTATTTTTCCCATTTATCTTGTGAGTCATAGAAATATTTTGATGATTGCAGCAAAGCTGATGGCTATTTGTATTTAACCTCACCAAGCTGGAAGAGCCTTATCCAACTGTAGAAAAAAAGAGATTGCCACATTGTCATGGCTGTATCTATCTAGCACACAGCCTCAACTTTTTCTTTGCCCTTATTGGAAACATATGAAACTTAGAAGACTGACACCCAGGTGCACTAAGCATTCTAGTTTGCTGCAAGTTTCTGCAGTTTGGGTGCCAGGCTGGTTTAAGGTGGTATAGGAGACATTGCATGTTTTTGTTTGTCCATCATCCATTTCTATCCTTCTAGGAACTGAATGATTCTCTCTTGTGGAGAACATATGCTATAGCCTGATCCAGGTCTCCCCTGAGGCAGAAGAAGCCACATGATCCAAGAATAGTCTGGGAATAGGTACATGACCAAACAGGACATTTCTGCTGCAGTTATTGGGAAGTAGTTTCGTTCCACTGGGGTTCTGAGTTGGTAGGCACCTTCCAACCTTTTGGAGAACACCTGTCCAGCAGATGGAGACAGAGGCAGGGCTCTGAAGACATTTACATTTTAATTTTTAGTTTATTTATAATGCAAGTTGTTTGTATTTAAGATGTATAACACACAACACCATGACTTGATATATATAGTGAAATGATTACTATAGTCAAGCTAATTAACATATCTCCTCATATAGTTACTTTTCTTTTTGTGTGTGCCATGAGAGTATCTGAAATCTACTTTCTTAGCAAATTTCCAATATTTGTTCCAATGTTTGATACAGTATAATCATCATGTTGTATTTTCAGCCTCTAGAATTATTCATTCTACATAAGTGCAACTTCATACCCTTTGGCCAAAATCTTTCCAAATACCTCCCACCTCCCCACCCCTATTCTACTCTCTGCTTCTATGTATTTGACATTTTTGGATTCCACATGTATAAAAGATCATTCGGTATTTTTCTTCTTGTAGCTGGCTCGTTTCACTTACAGAATGTCCTCTAGGTTCATCCATGTGCTTGTGAATAGTAGGATCTCTTCTTTTTCCAGGCTAACTAATATTCCATTGTGTGTGTGTGTGTGTGTGTGTGTGTGTGTGTGTGTGTATGCATCGCACAATTTCTTTATCCATTCATCTGTCAATGGACACTTAGGCTGTTTTTATATCTTGGCTATTATGAATAATGCTACAATGAAGATAAAGGTGCAGATTTATTTTGGAAGTATTGATTTAATTTCTTTTGGGTAAATACCTAGAATAAGGGTTGCTGGATTATACTATATTGTATATACTTCTATTTTTAATTTTGGGGGTAACTTCATACTGTTTTCCATAGTGGCTATACCAATTTACTTTCCTACCAATACCTCATCCAACCATATCCTCACCAACAGTGGTTATTGTTTAGCTTTTTGCTAGTAGTTTCTGATGACATTGCTTAATATCTTATTTTTAAATTTTTTAACTTGTTTATTCTTATTTTTGAGAGAGGGAGAGGCACACACACACACACACACACACACACACACACACACACAGAAAGCAAGTGGGACAGGGGCAGAGACAGAGAAGGACACAGAATCTGAAGCAGGCTTCAGGCTCTGACCTGTCAGCACAGAGCCCAATGCAGGGCTCAAACTCATGAACTGTGAGATCATGACCTGGGCTGAAGTCAGACACTTAACCGACTGAGCCACCCAGGTGCCCCTAGATCTTATAGTCAGCCTTGCCTGAAGTCAAATGCACCCAAGTATATAAGCCCATGGATTTCTTTCTTGGCTTTAGCTAATTTGAGTTGAATTTCTGTCACTTGAGATTGAAAGTGCCCACCTTATGCATAGAAGTTGGGAGTGGGAGTCATTTATCAAGATTTTTGACAGGAAGCTCTATGTACATATTTACCCATTCCAGACCCAGGGTATTTATGATTGGGGACACTCAGAGTAGCAGTTCATGAAGATTATTGGGCAAGCATTGATTTTGCCCAATAAGTCAACTTATTTGATCAACTGAAGCTGAAGGAACCAAAGTCAAAGTTGGGGAGAGAGGGAAGAGGAATAGGGCCATGAAATAGGGCACCTGCTTGTCCTTGGAACCACACAGGAACCTCAGGTATTTCAGGAAAAACCAGCAACCAAGGATGCCCCTCCCTAGACCCTTGGGCTGCTTTCCGTTCTCTCACCCAAAGCTGCTGAAATACTAACATACCAGAGTCAAAGTAATTTTCCCCAGTCCATACAGCCTCCCAATTATTAGGCAACTTCTTCAGTCATCAGACCACACTTCCTCCCTGCCTTGGGGGAAAAGGTAAGCAGCAGTAGGAAGTGTAAATGGGCACAAGATTCTACAAACAGCAAGAGAAAATGTCCCATGGATGAATGACACAATGTGTGTGGTCTGTGTGACTGGAAGCCAGGCTTTCTAGAAATTCAAGATAAAGAGGACAGGACAGGGGACCCTTGTGCTTGCCACCTCCCCGCCAAAGCGGTGGAGCTTCTGACTCAGGCCCACACAGTTGCAGTGAGGCTGTGTGCGGTGGGAGGAAGAGGGGAAGAAGGCACACAGATGAGTATAATAAGGCAAAGCAGATGTGAGGAGGAGGACTGATGCGAGATTAGAATCTTGTTCTTTCTTTCTGTGCGTCATGTTATGAAGGGACCCCTAAATCCTAATATGGATTGGAACAGAACCGCTGAAACTGTCATTGGGGGCACAACATGGGGGTGGTTCAGGAAGATGGAACAAGAGAGGAAGTGGTTTTGTAGGAGGGTGAAGAAGAGGTGAGTGAAGACTGTTTCCTAGTCAGAAGCTGCCCTCAAGGTGTGCAAGGAAGGCGAGGACTGCCGGACTTTTAGGGAGACCCCAGACCTCAGGTCCTGACCCATATAGGGCACAGAGGGCTGGGATTAGAAGGAACCCGCTGAGGAAGTGTGGGGTTCCTACCACAGGGAGGTCTCCTGTGCCGACCAGCCCTAGCCGCGATTGACATTTGGATGGGAAAGAGCCCACAGAGAACATGGGAACCTGGCATATCCCCTCTGTCTAGACACCTTTGGCTGGGAGGTGGGTACCTTCCGTCTCCCTATAATCTGCAGTCCATTCCCTCAACCACCTGTGGCCTTTAATCCACAAACTGGCCTAAGTGTCATTCACTCCGCACCTGTGCACTATGTGCCAGCTAAGTGCCAGGACCGAACAGTGAAGAGATAGATAAGGGTTCTGCCTTCACCTTTCTGATTTCTCCAAGGCCTTCACGTCCCCTCCACCAGATTCCCCTTTTCAAGGGCTGAGGACTGAGGTGTGTGCACAGCTTGTGTTCCTAACCAAGAAAAAACTCCGAGCCGTCTGCGGTGCGTCAGCATCCTCCCCCTGTCTCCTGTTCCCAGCCTCAGCCCTGACAGATGCGGCTCCTCAGGCTGACCGTGGGCAGGAAGCCTCCGCCGGCTTCCACACCATCAAGGTCTTCCCTCAACAACCTGGGCAGGGAGGCTTTGTGGAGGCCAAACACCAATCATCCACTCCATTAATTCAGTGTGTAAAAAGAGTGGGAGATACTGCACTAGGAAAGAGATTCGTAACACATTTGAGGTCCTTGCAGTGGTGTAGAGATGGGACTGAGTGGGCAACACACGTTGTATGTTAATTTTATTCCATTCATTCCAGTTTAACGGTGGATACATTGTGTGAAACCAAGCTCAGACAGAGTCAAAGGACTTGCCACAGAGCCTGGGAGAGCTTTCTCCATCACTGACCTGACAGCGTGTCATGAAGAGAATTAAAAACACATGAAGAAAAGCTAGTCAATTCAGTTGCTATAGAGACCTTGAGCCTGAGTCTGTCCTGGGGCTCTTCCGAGGTCCTTGGACACATACTGATGCTAAACAGGAGCTTCTGTGGGGCGCCTGGGTGGCTCAGTCAGTGAAGTGTCCAACTTTGGCTCAGGTCATGATCTCACAGCTTGTGAGTTTGAGCCCCGCATCAAGCTCTGTGCTGACAGCTCAGAGCCTGGATCCTGCTTTGGATTCTGTGTCTCCCTCTCCCTCTGCCCTCCTCCCCCTCCCTCTCTTTCTCAAAAATAAATAAACATAAAAAAAACGATAGCATTTAAAAAATAGATAAACAGGAGCTTCCAGCCTTGTGCCCTTTGGGCACAGGCAGGATGTGACTTCCTCATGGGTTGCGTGTGGAAGCGTGAAGAGTGTGAAGGAAGGTGACTGAAACTGGACTCGGGCCCCTGGATGAGGGCTTTACCTGAGGCGTGAGCATTTTACTAGCCTCTTTATTTTGTATGAGAGCAGAGCCTGTCAGTGTCCACTCTGAATGGACACCTCTCTCAAAGCTCTCATGTCTTGCCGGCAGCTCTCCTTGAGTGGTGCCATCTCTGTTTGGTCTCACCATGGAGAGACTTCCTTCTGGGTACCTGGGACAGACGTGGCCACAACCGCAGGAGTCCTGCGCTGAGTCTTCCTTGTGGTGAGGAGCCAGGGCTGGCTGACACGACAGAGCCAGTGCTCCAGGATTACGCTGGTTGACCAAGTTGGTCAGTTGAAAAATTCCTTAAAATACCCCAGGGGTATGTTTTTATTTTGTATTGTTTTTAAAAGGATAAATATTCTGAGACCTTGATACCAGAAAAGAGCGCTCTGTGACTTTTAGAAAACCAACCATGAAGCGCGTTTAAAAAAAAAAGTTAGTTAAAAGACTAGAAATTATGGTTACAAAAATATCTCTGCTAATAGTTTACTGTCTGGCTTAAGTGAG
Organism: Hyaena hyaena; assembly: GCF_003009895.1. Taxonomy (NCBI): domain Eukaryota; kingdom Metazoa; phylum Chordata; class Mammalia; order Carnivora; family Hyaenidae; genus Hyaena; species Hyaena hyaena. Next base: position 865,895 of record NW_024081233.1, read on the forward strand.
TTTGACTTTAAGGTGTGGTGGCTCTGGAAATTTATCGTGAGTCACTACATAATAACTGGCTGCACTATCAGGCATCAGCCCACACACAATTTTCCAGCCCTGAACTTTGAATGTTTCATACAAAATGAAAATAATACAGTCTTAAATTTTATTCTAGGGATGAGGTGGTTGGTACCACTTTAGACTTTGCTGAAGACTTGTGAATTTGATGTTTCCTACTACATTAAAATGTTTTAAGAAAGTCTCGTGTGTTTGGTGGGCAAACACAGGTCTCCTTTAAGACAAAAACCATGCACGTACAGTCTATTGTCTGTAGGTCAACTGCCTCCTTTGTGGACTATTTGCTTGACCTGGACTCTCAGCTCTCCAAATGGCCAACTTGGCCTTTGGAATCATAATTACACATTTGAAGGAAGACTAAACCAGCAAACACAGATGGTTATCTCTCTGCATGCTTTATTTTCTCTTGTCTTTTTCTTGCCTCTGTTCTCTTTCTGGGATTGGAAAACCATAGATATACTTTCTCCTGTACTGAATCAAAGACAGCCTCACAGAGGAGACAGTAAGTAGATACCTTTCTTTCTTTCTCCACAGGGCTTGGTCTTGAGGTTTAGTAGTTATTCTAGTGCAGTAGGGCTCTTGGACGACCAACTTCTATTGTGTCAACTCACGGAAGACTAGTGTTTTCCCAAAAGCCTTTCTTCATCCGGGACCTCTTCTTGACTTCCGAAGTCTTCCTCAGGCTTTGTGAGGCTGCTAAAATCCTTCTTTTGTTTAACCTTCCTGCTTGTGCTTGCCTCTTCTTCAAGATTCCTGTGGCAAACGCAGGGCATCTCCATTTTGGATGCTTGTTCTGTTTTTTAATTCGTCTTTGCCTATGTTTGTATCATCTCCTCAACTAGTCTATCGGTTCCTTGAGGGGGGAAAATATTTTGTTCATTTTTGTCATCCTCATTGTTTAACATACAGAAATGTATGTAATGCCCCAGAAATGCTTTCTGATTGATTTGTGAAGGTAGTTTGTATATTCATTAACTCTGATGTAGGGCAAACCATGTGCTAGATGCTGTATTAGACACTTTCACCTGCACTGTCTTATTGAATCTTCCCAAAGACCCAAAGAGATAAATATCATTCTAATGTCTTACGTGGTGGCAGTAAGATGCAAATAGGTTCCCTGGGGTCCCCCAAGCCAGGATAGGGCATGCCATCTGTACAGCGAGAAGTAGGATTGTCAAGGCTAAGAGACCCGGATGCCTCCTTGTCCTGGGAGAGAAGCTTGCTTAGGAAGTCAGCTTAAGGAGCCCTGGAACCTTCTGGAAGTGCCTCGGGGAATAACTACGCTAGCTGCTGGCCCACTCCCACCCACTGGCCTGGACCCATGGCCCCAGCTGGGGCTGGAGACATGCCACTCAGTGCCTCTCAAAAGCTCTCTCCTAGTTCTTCTGATTATATCTTTGTTATTGCTAACTGACATCACAGGATCCTGCTGACTGTGGGCAGGGAGATGCCTCTGCAAGTTCTGTCTTTTCCTTGGATTGTGATGTCTTTCTATTTGGTGGAGTTGTGTTCTTTGCACTGTCATAGGGCAAGCTTTCTTCCAGACAGTGCTTGCTCCAGGCAGAAAGGATAAAGGAGAACATCTGGCCCAGAGGGTAAGGAGGCAGCTCTGCAGGAACTGGGCAGGGCTCTCAAGTCCCTTGAACCCAGGGTGGGCGAGGGGTCTCGCTGCCGTCCGCATGTGCATGTTTGCAGAGCAGCAGGGTGACACTGTGCACGGGGCGCAGTGTATCTCGCAGGCAGCCGACTTGAACGGGCTTGCCTGGATGAGAGTCTGCATGACTGTAACGAAGAGAAACCCTAGTGCCGAGCAAGAGAGCATTACGACAAAAGAGAAGACTTGGCTAAAGTACCCCAGTGGTTTTACATCATTTTCCTTTGTTAGTCAATAAACCAGTCCTGGCAAGGGGAGGACTGTGAAAAATTTCACCCATACACGGCAGTTTCTCAGTGTCAAATGTCTGTCACAAATTTTGCTTGTGGTCACCTCCAAAGCCTACAATTTAAAAAAAAAAAAAAACGCAGCAATTATCTCAACCAAAGTGCTATTGAGTGCACTTTCCAGTGGTTGGTCCTCAGGCTCCTTTCCCAACAATGTTTTCCTCGTGCAAAAAGCCCAAAGGAGCGTGTGCGTGGCTCCCGAAGCCGAGAAGTCAACTCCGCGGAAAATTTGCATGCTGTAATTGACTTGCCGGGAATACTCAATACATAATTCTTCAGGCTTGCAGTGATGATCACCATTCCCTGCAACCTTCCAGGCTGGCAGCCGAAATGGCAGCCAGACTCCTCTGTTCTCCTGTGATCTCATTCTTAGATTGAATCTCCACAACCCAGCTCGGATCCCCTGGTTTTTAAGAGGTTGTAGGTGGTGAACCCTTTTCTTTCCTCTCCCTTAAGCTCCTACAATATGTTAGGCTTTTACAACTCACTTGCCAACTATTGTGTTTTATTGAACAGTTTAGTACAGATACATCTTGTGACCCTGGCTACAGAGTATGTTCTTGGAGGGAAAGCCTGTAATAGATGCAGAGGTTCTTTTGAATGAATGACCGAAGAGATCCATTCTTTGGAAATTTTAGGGTGCACACCTCTGATTTGGCCATGTGCACATGAAAGTGTGACTGGGCTTGAGGAAGTCCTAGGGCTCAAGTGAAGTAAAGACCCTCTATAGAATCCTCATGGATAATTTTCAAGAAAATTACTTGGACAATCATTCCTGGTTGATATGTTGAATTTAACGTGGGAATCATAAATCTGCAGAGGTTCCTTGTCTGCCCTAATGCTCAAAGAGACAATATGAAATATGAACATGAATATTTTGTGTGTGTGTGTGGCAGGAGGAGTGGTAAATTGGATTCAATCACTGTTTTGCAGTGAAGCAGCACACAGCTCACTTGAAGGAAGCTTCCATCACTCCATCATTCCACCATGCTGGGCACCCTTTTCTCTGATTCTATATTTTGAATCATAAAATGCTTCTACAGCAGAACTTTTAGATGTCAAGGGTCCAAGTATGCTCAGACAGTAAATCTGAAGGTGTGGATTTGGAGACCTGAAGGTGTGGATTTGGAAAAGTGCTGGAGAGATGTTTCTTGATAACATCTCAAGGCAGGTTCAAGGCAGGTGAAAACATTCTTCTGGAGGTTTTGGATGGCTGTCTCCATGGTCCTGAATTTCCAGGGCCAAACAGAGGCAAAACTGCCAAATGAAATTTACCTCTGGCAGTTTCTTACCTCCCTTCCCCTCTACTGGATGCTATTTCCCAAGGTAATGGTGCATTTCCAAAAGGTAATATGTTTTGCAATGGTGTGCAAGTCCATTGCACAGATGGGAAGCTCCTTCCCCAGCCTCCTATCAAAATCTATGTCCAAGTTGATACTACTTTAAACACCTGAGGTGACCCCATGTTCAATTGGAGCCACTGGTGAGACCAGTGCGCACAATAGGACGTGCCTCCTGGGCAGCACGTACAGAAGTGAGTGCAGTTTAAAGAGGTGGTGATCCCAGAGTGCTCTGCATTCGTCAGGTCATGTGTGCTCTGTTCTTAGGGTCATCCTTTAAGCGGGACATTGGTAAATGGGGGCATATTCAGATGAGGGTGAAAAAATATCAAGACAGTATTATGGGAGAAATGATGGAAGATTTGGGCATTTGCAACCTGACTAAAGAGACCAGAATCATCCTAGAATCTGTTCTAGTTTAAACACCTCTCTTGTGTTTGAATTTATCTTCTACATATCTCTGCCAGATTACCAATTAACCTTGGCCTGAATATCTCTGAATATTTCTTATGACTCAGAACTCACCACCTAGAGCTCCAGAACGTGGCAGCCTCCTTTGAATATTTTAAACAGAATAGTGTAACACCTCTGAAAGGCAGAACATCTGCTAGTGTGAGGAAATGAGAGGAAAGCATGCTTTTGGTTCAGTATGGCCAGATAATCCTTGTGGGAAATGTGAAGATTTGGGAACTGGCTTTGGTGATAGGTATAAGTTCACTACCAGCATCAAGATCTGCTACATTTATTTATCCTTAATCAAGTTTCTTTGCTGACAAGGGATATGAAACCCCATGATGCAAGCTTAAGTAAAAAGATGTAGGGTAGGAATACTATGGTCCATCTCATGAACCAGAAACAAAGTATAGGCTGATCAAGGAGGCTGAATCTGAAAATTCCAGAACTAGGATTATTAGGGCACGAGGTCTTTTCCTCTACTTGTCTTTATTCCTCTACTCTTTCTCAGATGGGCTCCATACTACCTGACTTATAAACTCTTCCCCATAGATTTTGGCTAGCTATGTTGCCATATCTCACCGCCTCCAATCCAGGCTTTACCTGAATTTATCTCTGAACTCCCACCTGAAGAATTAGTCTCTCCACACCTCTTAGTCCTGTAAGTCTGGAGAAAAAGATTCAGCTTGGCTCAACCCAGCCTTTGGATTGGTTTTCCATGGATCACGTGTATGGTCCTGCTCATATGAATAGATGGAGATGGATTCTCTAAGAAGTATGTGAGGAATGACAAACATTAGAATACCTTCTAGAGGCACATAGCCTGAAGCCAAAGAAAGCAATAATACCTAGCTGTGAGATACTAGCGCTTCTCAACACAAAGGCCCTTTAAATCTTACCTCATAGATTCCTCTGCTGTCCTTAGTTTCTGGGGTATTTAAAAAAAGTTTTTTAGGTTTATTTATTTTGAGAGGGAGAGTAAGGGAGAGGCAGAGAGAGGGAGACAGGGAATCCCAAGCAGGCTCCACACTATCAGTGCAGAGTCTGATGACGGGCTCCATGTTGTGAGGTCATGACCTGAGCTGAAATCAGGAGTCAGATTCTCAACCAACTGAGCCACTCAGGTGCCCCCTTAGTTTTGCTCTAGAATAATTTTCTTCGTTCACACAGAATGCTCCCTTTTCCTCATATACTTTTGCTGATCTCTGCTTTGATTTGCTTGAACAAATTTTATTTCTTTTGTCCACAAAGTTTAGCTGTTTTCTTTCTTCTCTCTTTGTTTGTTCTCGGAACTTTGAGTAGTACTTTAAAAAACTGCCCTCAATAGACTCTGTCTTCTGCAATATATATATACATGTATTTTTTAACCAGAAAATTCAGCATTAGTTTCTGGTGTCATATCCTATCTTTGAGGATGCATCTTCCTTTCAGCTCAGAGTGCAGAGCATGATGACAAATGAGAAACAATCATTTCACACATCCTAGTAAAATAAATCTTCTCTGTCAGAACAGCAGGTGATTAGATCTTCATTTTGATATATACTGCAGCGTCTTCAGAAATGAGCCAGTAAGGCCTGATTTGAGAGAGAACGCAAATTTCCAGCCAAGGAATAGCTGCAGAGACTATATGCATGTGTAAAGCAGTGTAGAAGTGAACCCACTTGGGCAGGTGGCCTCACGTTGGTGAATTCTGTTAGCCTCGACCCAAATCTACACTCGTGTTATAGACTATGTATGTGGGGGGAGCACTTGGTACCTTATTTATAGTCATCTCCACCACTTGTGGTATTATTATTAGCTATAAAATTCGTTGAAGCATTAATATGCCTGAGCCATTTCCCAGGTGGCACCATGGGCTTGATTCCTATAAATTATTAATCTTGAGGAAGAAAAGCTTGATTCAAAAATTAATTTGAGTGAACTTTACTAGTTTACAGAGTAAGTTACATAAATGGAACATCAAGTTATCATCTGATGTGATTGAGAATTAACACAAATTGCCTCTCTGGAAAGCTTTTCCCTCTGTCTCTCTCAGCGCAGTGCTCCTTTCTGTAAGGAAAGGCAGAACATCACTGGGCCTAAGACCTTGGCACCTGTGGATGACTGATGTGGTGGCTCAGTCAGTTAAGTGTCTGACTTCAGCTCAGGTCATGATCTCATGGTTCTTGGGTTTGAGCCCCGTGTCAGGCTCTCTGCTGACAGCTCAGAGCCTGGAGCCTGCTTCAGATTCTGTCTCTCCCTCCCTCTCTGCCCCTCCCCCACTTGTCCTCTGTCTCTGCCTCTCAAAAATAAAGAAACATTAAAAAAATTTTTTCATTAAAAGCTTGGCACCTGGAGCCATGTGGCCTCTGGTTTGAAACCAATCCTACAATTACCAGCAACGTGACTTTGGGCAAAATACTCAACCAATCTCTTTGGGCCTTGGTTCCCTAATCTGTAAAATGGGCATGATACTTGTAGGATTTCAATGGGACATAATTGTTGGTTGGGATTTTTTTTTTAATAAACAAGAAAACCAAGGCTCAGAGAGTTATGTATCTTTCTCAAGTTCACAGAGCTGACGAGTGGATCGGTCAGGATCTAAACTTTAGCCCATTAGCCTTCAATTCATGTCCTTCTCCACTAGTAGGCTCCCCAAACTTGCCTATAATGAGAATCACCAAGGGGTTGCTTACTAAAAGCACAGATTCCTAGGCCTTTGGCTGGGAGACCAGGAATCTGTAATATTAACAAGTGTCTCATGTGGTAAGACTCGGAAATGGTGTACCAAGGCATCCCCACCTCCTGTGGACCTTCTGAGTTTTTGCAGTTGGATGAATGGATTTGTTCATGGAGCTGTTTTGTTCTCCTTTTCTTCTCCTCTCCTTTTTCTCCCTTTCCACAACCCTCCCTGTCTCCTCCACTAGACCTTTCAAAGTCCTACTTAAATCCTCCTCTCTCTGAGCTTTTCCAGGCTCTTAGTGTGCCTGATCCTTTCATTTAAGGTTTTTTCCCAATGACCCAGACTTCACCTTTGAACCCCTTTATATCTCCCTCCAGCCGACCCTCTGTTCTTCACTCATTACTTTTTACCCTCACTTTTCCTTCCCTTTAGGTTCCTCGGGACCATTGAGATGAACTCAAAAGGCATCTCTGTGTGGCATATTGTAAGGAAAGCTGAATTGTAGTATGAACTGTTTTCAGAGTATGTCATAATAAAGTCCAATATTATATTAAGGCACACGGACTTATTACAGGTGAAATAATGACTGCTATGCTTCTGACTAAAGTGATTGTACTTTAATCTAGAGAGCCAAAATGGGATGGGTGTAATGAGCCCTGTCAATAGCTGGCCATGGCTGTAAATCTGTAGAGGGTCACCTCCTTGACATTCTGCTTCAGGGCCTGCATTGTTTTCTTTGGGCAATGCCTGGATTTGGAACTCTGGATCATAGTGGAACTTCAGACCCCAGTCAATTTCCTACGAGGTCAAATGATGGTTCAAGAAGCAATATTTCACTGAAAAAAAAAAAAAAAAAAACAACCCTTGATTTCTACAGTCGCGTAGGTCAAAGTCAAAGGCACTCATATCTGATGTGACAACAAATTGATTCAAGGACTTTGGCCCACATGCTACCACTCGAGGAGCCAAGCCCGAATTAGATGCAAAAATGAGCAGTTGTGTGCGCTCTTGTGGTCTGAGTAAATGGCACTTGGAAGCACCAAATTGATTGCATACTCAGGAGAGGAGAAATAATTGGGCAAATGAAATTTGTAGCTGCTTATTTACACAGCAATGTGGATTTTCAGTTGAGAAGTACATGATTACTCCAGGTCCAATGGAGGCTTTCTTGGAGGATAGAAATTATATATGTTGGCAAATAATCACATTGGCCTTTTATTCCATGATTATTAAACATCTCTTGCATTTATCCTAATTCTCAAGGTGTATATGAGCAAACTCTGCAAAACAAACTGCTCTTCTCAGGTATGTATGAATTTTTGGTATTTTGAGAATGTGTTAGTTCAACACTTTTTTAATAAACCCTAGACATTTTGAGGAAAAAGTCAACTCAGAATAGTATTGTTAGAACATTTAATGAGACATAATTTAAATATGAAGGTCTATCACCATTAACCAAGTATGTGGACTTGAGCAACTAGGTCCTACTGTCTGTCTGAGCCCCAATTTCTCACCTATAAAAGGAATACCACTTATCTTTCTGGGTTGCTGAAATAAGGATGCATCCTGGGATATGCAAGAGTGCACAGCCAGATGCAAAGCCTAGTAGAAATAGGCGATCATTGTTTTATGCTTGGAGGAAAGGAAGAACTGCTAGAATTCCACTGACTGGATCCGTACTTGGAGGCAACATGTGTCTGTCAAGACTTGGGAAGTTGTGATATGATTGAATTGTGGGGTGACATTATGACATGCAGAGAACAGAGGACATCTGGTCTGTCACTGGGTGGTGACTGATGCACTTGATGGCTGGTTAGAAGGTCAAAGCTAAAGAGCTCTCATGGGGTTTCAACTACTCAACAAGATGGCTCATAGACTAGTACTTCCCAAATAGATCTGCAAGGAATTTCAGTCCTCTGAAAACAGAGCTTCATGGCTCAACAAGTTTGGGAAATGCTACAGGCATTAACTCCCCCTAAGGGTTAATGTTGTGAATGTGTATGGTATAAGCTATACTGTCTTATACACACATAGCAGCCCCATGTGGCTATTCAATTAGAAATTAACTTTTAATAAAATAAAAAACTTAGTTCCTCAGTCATACTAGCTACATTTCAAGTGCTTCTTATGGCCAGTGGCTACCTTATTGGGAGGTGCATATATAGAACATTTTCCTCATTGCCCGAAGTTCTATTAAACAGGTGCAAGAAGGGTTTTGAGGCATCCTGTGGTAAAAGAACTTATTGAATTTTGTTCACAGAGCAAACCTTTTTATATCCAGTAAAACTTCCATTCTGCCAGATGCTGTTTAGAAAATACTGTTTGGCCTCCTTGGAGAGGTAGACCCCACATCTGGAGGTGATGTTCTAGCACCTGCTCTTGTGCTGGATTCTTCAAATTCTGTTCCTGCTTCTACATGTTTATCTGTGTTCTTGTCCTTGTTGAAAGATTAATTCTCTTGATATTCTAAGGCACACCTCACCATGCTTCATGCCTCTGTTAAACTCATCAATAGCCAGTGTTCCCTGTTACAGACCTAGAACTTCAGGGATGGAAGGGACCTTAGCGGTTATGTAAGTCAATTCATTGTTTCACTTACCAGGAAACCAAAGTCCAGACAGGTTATGTGACTTTTCTGAGGTCACTCTGTAAATAGTACAATACCTACTTCTCATTAAGGCTGTTGGTTCATCTTCTCTTCACACACTGAAGGGGAAAAAAGCAATTATTAATGGGCAAGGATTATATCAATGTTAACACGGGCTTTGTCTTTAGTTTGAGATCTTGCCTATCTTTGTGAGAGTGGGCTTTGAATAAATGTATTCTGTATTTTGTAGCTCAACATGTCTTTACGAGCTCTGATGGGATAGGGCCTTCAGTGAATAAGTCACCCATTACTCAATTTCTTGCCTCTCCTCTGTATAAAAGCCTGTGATGATTTTCAGCAACTGGCCAATAATAAGTGCATGAATTTCATCTGCCTTTGCATCTCCTTGGAATTCTTTGGATTGATTAGGCTCCTAGCTAGACCATCTCTGCCTTTAATTTTGGTGGCCATGGTATAAAAAAGTGAGTGACAATTGTGACCTGTGTAGTGGAAGAAAAACAGCCCTATTGCTTGTTCACAGCAAGGCTGACCTTTGCTATGAAAGAGCCAGTTCAGAGGGGCAGATCAGATATGCGTTTCTGGGGCCACTGCTGTGGAGGGGTCGGTTGCACCGCGTGGGGGATATGTAGGCTGTAAAAGGAAGACAGGTTATATGTCAGGGCAGTGTCCTAGGAGGAAGTGCCCTATTAGGGCTGTGATCTGGAACCAATATACTTCTGGCACCTCTGCTAGGATGTCAGTGGGAAAGCCCCATTAGTCATCTCTGCCAGATGGGGGCTTCTGGAAATCTCTGCGCTGCTGTACATGTCTTTATTGATGAAAACACTGAAGCCACAGGGGTTGTGGCCACAAGTGTCTCATCCTACAGACGTTCTGGCCCCGCAAGGATCACAAAAAGGGAAATGAGTTGTGGAGCCTGATCTTTGAAACTTCTGCGTTTTAAAAGGTGGAAAAAATGTCATGTTTACCATTTCTCTTGGAATAAATTTCCAGGGAATTTTGAAATTTAATGGCTGAACCCATTTAGGCTCCCCCAGAATCTCTGATGGGGGTACCTCCCCAGGTAATTCTGGAGTGCTCTGCTGTTCGAGAATCACTCACTGCCCTTGAGAAATTGCTCATTTTCTCAAGATGTCATCAGCTGTGTGAATAGTAATATCACTTCATTATCATTAAAGAAAATGATATATCTTTCTTTTGACTTCACTGAATTCAAATTTTCCTCATCTATGTATAGAATCTGTTAGAAGCTTCCTGTTTAACGACCCCATATCACAGCGGAGAAATTTGCTTTTTTTTTTTTTCTTCCACCTGCTTGCAGCATCTCTTTTCCTCTCTTATTATAAGTAAGGAGAATTTGAGAAAATTCTGGCTCAAGATACGACCCAGAGATTCAAGTCATATGAATCCTTTCTTTTATGGGGAAACTCCATAGACAATGTGCAGATGTTAGAGCAAGCTCTGGAACGCCTGTCTGACTCCAGACTTGCTCTGTTCTCCAGAGCTCTCTTCTGCTGTGTAGAGTGATGCGGCCGTGTTACTGGAGTTCGTTTTTATGGGTGGATTTGAGCCTGTGTGAGGTTGCTTGAATCCAGACATTTGGTGGCAGTGGGCATAACCCTGCTCTGAGAGGAAAAGCTCAGTGTAGAAGAAACAGCCCCTGGACAAGAGTCAGGAGACCAGAGTCCTGCTTCTGACTCACTCATCAGCCAGCTGTTGGCCTTGGCCTTGTCTGTTCAAGTTTCGGAGCTTCCTGATAGTGGTGCAACTTAAACTAGATTTACTAAAGCCAGGGGCCCTTTGATCTAAAATGATACACTGTAACATTTGGTATTACTGACCACTTCCTTCATCTTAAAATGTTCACCTTTTTTGGCTTTTGAGCCACCATTTCCATGTTAGTTCAACCAAAATTACTGGGCTAAGCATTGCCCTGGGGAATCAGAGAATGAACAAGACAGCTTTTGTCTTTGATGAGCTCACGAGATACACAAACGTAATCTAACAATTTCTTCTCTCTGAATTCTCCTTCCTAATTCTAGTCACTTCTTCAATTTTGTTTTTGTTCTATCCCCAACTCTTTTCAAATATTTTGTATACAGCATCCCCCCTTATCCGAGGTTTTGCTCTCTGGTGGTTTCAGCTCCCTGGGGTGAACTACAGTTTGGAAGCAGCTGCGCTTTTCCCGATGTATGGCGAGTCGGTAGTCACTTAGGGCTACATCCCAGTGCCTACATCAGTCACCTCACCTCATCTGGCCACGTAGCGTTTTAGCATCTCATACTATCAAAAGAAGGGTGAGTTTGGTACAGCAGGGTATTTAGAGTGAGAGAGACCACATTCACATAACTCTTCTTACAGTCTATTGTCATAATTGCCTCATTTTATTCTTAGTTATTGTTGTTAATCTCTTACTGTGCCTAAGCTGTAAATTAGACTTTATCGTAAGTATGTATGTACGGGAAAGAACACAGCATATATGAATAAGGCTCAGTACTCTCTGTGGTTTCAGGCATCCATGGGGTCTTGGAATGTAGCCCCCGTGGATAAAAGGAGACTGTTGTACTTTCCTTGGAAAATAGTACTCATTCCCATGGCTTCAACTATCATTAGCATGCTTTTGGTTAAAAATTATATTATCTTTAACCATGACCCCTTCCTCCCAACCCCACCATCTTGACTTACAGATTCATATTCCCATGTTCATCCCAGTCATCTCCACCTGGATATTCCTCAGGATCCTCAAACTCAAAAAGTTTGAAACGAAATGTCTTTGCTCTCAATCACTTCTTCCCTTCTTTTCTTAAAACCCAGTGTTTCTATTGAATTTCTTACCTTGGTTAAAAGCATGCCATCCATTTAGTCACTCAGATTAGACACTTTGGAGTCAGGCACCTGGGTGGCTCAGTCGCTTATGAGTCCAACTTCAACTCAGGTCATGATCTCATGGTTCATGAGTTTGAGCCCCATGCTGGGCTCACTGCTGTCGATGCAGGCCCACTTTGGATCCTCCAAATCCCTCCTCTGCCACTCCCCTGCACTCTGTCTCTCTCTCTCAAAAATACGTAAACATTAAAAAAATAAAATAAAAAAAGAAACCTCAGAATCATCTGCCTCTCCTCTCCTCCAACATCTACATAACTGATCACACTCCTTCAGAATCCATCTTGGAAGTGTTCTTTGTCTCTGCCTACTTCTTCTTCTTATTCCTGCTGCCGCCCTCATTGAAACCTGTATTAATGCTCCTTGGGAATTCATCGATTTTAACATGCAAACTACCTCCCTCATTTAACATTTCCCAAGTCAGGATGCATCTCTGAGTTTCTGTGGCCAGGCAGCAATCATGAGGTCAACAGCACAGCCTGTGCACCTGCATCCAAACTTACAGAATGGACTCCAGTCATTTGGAAACCTCAGAAATAATAAGTGGAACATTCTTGAAAGATACGATGCATCATTAAGACTACACACGGCTTTTGCATGGAAGAGTGTTTCAGAAAACTCTGAATGGGAAAAAGTGTTAGGAATACCTTAACCAAATTAGTGAGCTTGTGTTTTCCTTTTTATATATGGACAGGGGTGATAAGTGATAAAAATCTGCCAGTATCAGTATAAAAGAGTCCTTTCCATAAGTATAAAATAAAAATTCCAAGTGACAAGGGACACTGTTATCATTTAATAGGTAGAATTTTTCTTTCTAGAGGCGAGTAAAATAATACTGTGACTAATATTGATTGTATCTTAGACTTGCAAAAATATAGAAAAAGATTGAGTGCAAACTGCCTAATGAACCAATACTTTCAGGTGCCTGGGTAGCTAGTTTGGTTAAGTGTCTGACTCTGGATTTTGGCTCAGGTCATGATCTCATGGTTCGTGAGTCTGAGTCCCACATAGGGCTCTGTGCTGACAGCAAGCAGAGCCTGCTTAATATTCTTTCTCTCTCCCTCTCTCTCTATCCCCCCACTCTGCTTCCATGCTTTCTCTCTCTCTCTCTCTCAAAAATAAAATAAATAAAGCTTTTTTAAAAAAGTACCAATACTTTGGAAATCAATACAGTGGAGAAGTTCTAATTTTCACATTGCCACCAGCATGCCTATACTTGATCCTATTGTTCAAGTACAATAGAAACCTCCATGTGGCAGAGCTTCTCAAACGCAGGGTGCATCAGAGTCACCTACAGGGCTTATGGAAACAGATTACTGTGCCCCAGCCTCTGAGTTTCTGATTCAATAGGTCTGGCTGAGAATTTGTATTTCTTTTCTTTCTTTCTTTTTTTTAAATATTTTTATTTATTTCTAGGAGAGAGAGAGAGAGAGCGTGAGCAGGGGAGGGTCAGAGAGAGAGGGAGATACAGACTCTGAAATAGGCTCCAGGCTCCGAGCTGGCAGTCAGCACAGAGCCCGACGCGGGGCTCGAACCCACGAACCGCGAGATCATGACCTAAGCGAAAGTCGGATGCTTAACCGACTAAGCCACCCAGGCGCCCCGAGAATTTGCATTTCTAATAAGCTCCCAAGTGATAATTGATGCTGCTGGTTTCCAGGGGTCACGCTTGGAGAACCATTGCCCTGTGGCATGAATTCCAAACTCCTCGTGTGGCATGCAGGGCTCTTTCCCAAGGACTCCCATGATGCACCTGCAGATTCTTTGCTTGCGTGCCTTCACATTTCTGTTCCCCTTCCCCATCATGCCTAGAACTTCCCAACTGGGGATGATTCTGTGATTTTGTTTTCCTTATACACTGTCAGAGAACTGAAAATTTTCTGGCTTTTAAATGCAGTACAGTCTAATAGGCAAATTCTTCAGCAGAAAGTATTTCTTTTACTTATCTTCTTCCAAAGAGGTAAAATTTCAGATTGTTTATCTGTTAAGATCAGACAGTTAAACTCAATGCTCAGTCTCTTCCAGTAATTAGAAAGATATTCTTTTGGGACTGACAGGTCACCAAGTTTGACGGGGTTTTCCAATTTTCCAGATTATCAACTTGGCAATCATCCCTCCACAAAATACAGAATTTATTTTGAGTCAGTGGAGCCATTGTCATGATAATTTTAAATATTTATAAGAAGTTGTAAATATATATGATACTGAAAAGCAATTTAAATTGTACCAAACCAACGAATGTTCCCCATTTCAGTGTATTTATAGTCGGGCTCATAAATAATATGACAAGATAAAAACTCTGGAAAGTGGGAGCATAGGCAGAAGCAAAATACAGGAAGATGATTGTGAGATGTGCTGTGAGGCAGGAAAATTATGTATCATAGTCTGTATCATAACGACGGCTTTTCTAGACTTGTGACCACTGATAAACGGATCTAAATTTGAAGTTAACTAAGGATTTTAAGCTGTATTTTGAAGGGGAAGTTGTTATTTTATTAACTGTTTAAGTCATGGACTATTTCTTGAGTAGGAACTTGATCAGTTTTATGTGTGGTCCATATATATGTTCACACACACACACACACACACACACACTGATTCCTGATACAAATGAGCACAGAAATGCAGAATCAGTGTAGCTGTGACATAGTATTCCCTGATCTGCCCAAGCCTCATGAATAAAACTTTCATTTTTTCATTTACTTATTCAAAGAAAATTGAGTGTATAGTGTATGGAAACCTCATTATGACCCTTGAAATGCAACAAAGAATGAGTTTACACAATTAGGAACTAGTGAATGAAAGCCTTTACGGAACCTAGAATAAAATTGTAACAACCGGGGGTGCCTGGGTAGCTCAGTTGGTTAAGCATCCGACTCTTGGTTTCAGCTCAGGTCATGATCTCTCAATTTGTGATTTCAGCCCTGCATGGGGCTCCCTGCTGACAATGCAGAGCCTGCTTGGGATTCTTTTTCTCTCTCCCTCTCTGCTCCTTCCCCCACTCAAAATAAATACACTTTAAAAATTGTAACAACTGGGAATATGATCAGTATAAGAGTCTACCTTTTCGGCACTTCCAGAACCTTTTTCAGGCACATGCCAATGTTTCCATGTATTTTTTCAGTTGACAATTTCCTAAAGTTAAGTACAATTATTATTCTTGAAGAAATGGAAGCTTAGACATTCTAGGTTAAGAACGTCATCCAATATTACACAGCTAATCAAGTGTACAGCCAGAATTACAGTCAGCTTAACCTTATGTTATGTGTGTAGTTTCCCATCTGCAATGCTCTAGTCTAATCGGGGAGGCAATTTAATAAGCAATTACAATGCTGTGTGATAAACGGTCTGGGAGGGGAAATGCAGGAGGGGTTGAGAACACATTGCCGGGGGTGGGGGTGCAAGAAAACACTTTCTGGAAGAAATACGGTCTAACAGTTAACCAGGACTGAAGGAAGGGTGTCTGCGAAAGTCTGGAGGTTTGAGAGCGGTTGGTGGTGTGAGGGATTGAGGGGAGGTCAGCAAGGCTGGACTGTGAACGTCCTGACTACTCGCAGCAAAACCCACTACGACTTCATTGCCAACTAGACATTGGTGGTTCCCAAAAGATATCCTTTGGAGTTCGCTCATAGCTTGGTTTGGGTTTCAGTGTAGATGCTTTACCCCCCAAAAGTTGCAGTCATCTAATATACTGGGAACATGTCTCATCATTTGTGTGCTATTCACACACAATGTTTCTGTTTCTGGCAGGTGATTCAGAAGCAAGTGTTCTGTCAAATGGTGTGAAAGGTTTAGTACTCTTTCCCATGGCCACTGAAGGATTCTTTGTGTCCCCCCCCCCCCCCCCCCCCCCCACCCAAGCAGAATGAAGGAGGAATGCTTGCTGGTTGCCGCTCGTTCCCGGAGCAGCTCAGCAGATTGACATGCACACTCCAAGGCAAGGCTGATCTCTGTAAAGAGCTGGCTGCCTGGTCGCATGGCCTTGGAAGCAAAGCGTGTATAGAGCTAGAGGGTGCTCTTGCAGAAACGGAGAGCGAAGGAAGTAGCTAGAAGGAACAGAGGCTCTCCCATCTCTTCCTTTGTCAGGGCCATGGTCTATCCATCTCAGAACACAAAGACCAGGTAGCCTTTGGGGCCAGTTCCTGCGGGTCCAGCCTGGCAGAGAGAGTTTAATCAGGGCCATATTCCTGCCACATCCCCATTCTTCCCACTGAGGACAACACAACTGTGCTTTACATAACCTCCCTATAGACTCATGGCTACTTTTTGTGCTTCAAGACCAATCTCTCCTGTATCACCATCTCTTCTCTTATGCTTCTCTGATTTTTCTATTAGTGAAACCCATAAAATGTTCTTGAATCTCACACACACACACACACACACACACACACACACATGCACGCACTCACACACCTTATGCCCTACATAAAGATAACATTGTTTAGTCTCTTGGCTCTTGATGAAATGAAAGCAATAATAGTGTACTAACAATTACATTAAGGTCTTTTCCCATCCTGTTTTGGTGGTAGTTTAAATGAGGCTTTGGTTCTTTTTCTTGAAATATGCAACCATTAGACAAAATATGTTTTCTTCAAATATAAAACCATTTGAAGTCAAGAGAAGAATGACTTCAGGCATTCTGAATACTTTTTCAAAATGCACACACACTCACATGCACACACACTCACACATGATTGGAAATCTAATAGCAATGAAAGATGCATTTTTGACTTAGAAACTCTCTAATGAATCAATACTTTCTCTATGAATACATTAAAAGGAAATTTAGAATTAGTTTTGATTGTTTAATCTGTTTGCTAAGAAACCCCAAAAACCAAAAACACAAGTTATTTGTTCTATAGGAATGAATATCCATAATGTTGATGGATAACTCCCTGTGTCAGCTCTATGGATCTTTCATGTTGGTGTTCCATGCAGTTGGCCTCGAGTTCACTGCAGTGGTTGAATTTAATGAAAATATCAGTGGGTTTTTGGTCATTATAAGAGTGTCAGATTTTCATGACACTTTTTCTGTGATTGAAAACCACATAAAGTCAGGTCACCCATGAAAGATAGCTAAGATGAGTGCAATAGCAAATATCTGCATGGACAAGAAGAAGGACTCTATTTGTTGGGTCTGGAATATACATGATATGTGGTTGTGTTTTTAATTATTTAACCAAGCAAGCATCTTATATAAAAGACATTAACAGAGAATAGCAACGGAATCGTGGTGATGTGGAGAATTGACTGATAATTTTGACAGATGAAGAAAGGTTTTTGTTTGTCTGTTTTTGGTTCCCAATAGAACAGATGTCTTTAGACATCTTAAGAAAGCCTCTCCTGCTTGTCATTGGATTCCAAGGGCCATAATCAACACCCATGGGGGTTTCTGCATAGTTTATGAGAGTCTGGTGACCCTTCTGGAGCAGGTCCCGGCAAACTGGAAACTTACCCATTCTATAATCACGGCAGAAGAAGCTGTCTCTTGCTTCAGAATGTCTACAGCTTGCTTTGCTTTTATTTGTGGGTTTGAAAGCAGTTCTCCAGCTCTGTGATCAGTAGAAATGAAGAAAGCAGGCCTCACTGTGCACTTTGGCCAAGTTCTTCCATTGAAGATGAACTTTTGGAGCTCTATCCAGAGGGTAGGAGGTACCCTGCCTACTGCCACACTCCAGACCAAATGAGAGCAGCCTGAAAAACCAGAGCGTGAACTTTGCAGTTAATTCTACTAAGCCTTTAAGAGCTCATGGCTTGGGTGGATTTGTGTGGCTCCAGCTCCAAGGCTATTTTCTGTTGACTCAATTGGCTTCTCTAAGGAGCCTCTCCTCTCCACTCCTCTCCCTGGGCTGAAGCCTTGCTCCTGGCCATAGGATCCTGTCTGTAAAGTAAGGCGATCTAGTGTTAAGACCGAGAGTATGGTTTTCACTATTGAAGTTCACATTTCAACTCTGCAACTTGCCGAGTGGACAAGCCACATAAGTTCTCTGTGCTGCAGTTTTGCATCAGTAAAATGCGGGACATTATAATCATGGTATCTACTTCATAAGATTCCCAGAAGATTAAGCAACCTAATACAGGTGAAGCACTTAGAGCACTGCATGCTAGGCAGTAGGTTCTTAGTAAGTATCAGCTGTTACTATGATTGGCGCATGCACTTTATGTCTGTTACAGCATTTGCTGAAGCAGCGTGAGTGAAAATTAAGCTGGTGGGAAGATTATTTTTCACATACAGGTACTAACGTGTGGGGGGTGGTGTACACTTCTTGCCCTGTTGGGTTGTTAAGGACCCTGCAGAACGAGCTGGATAGGGCCCATCCTGACACAGCTCTGAACTGAGCTGAGAACCTTGCTAGTGGCTTAGCCTCACAATCTACTCCTGGGTATACAGGGCTGGCCAGGTGAACTTGAACTTCTGTCTGTTTCTGAAGATTCCGTGCAGTAACAACTTAAGAATAAAACTCAGGCTTTTCAGAGCTATGCCATAGATGAATCATTCCAAAAAAAGGTCATAAACTTAAAAAAGCCACTTTTATATTTATTTGGGTACAGTATCTTTTAAAAAATTCCCTTTTTATGCTCTCCTTGGATGACAGCCATACAGAAAGAAGCATGGTGTATCCCTTTTTAAACCCATATTTCTGAAAGCCTTTTCAGTAACTTTGGTTTGTTCTGATTCCTTCTTCTGGTAGCTAAAACATTATAGCATTTTCAGGGTGCATGCCATGCAAGAGTTCTGTTTCCACTGATGTTCAGCTCTGGGGTACCCATCACCAAAATGCTGCCAGTAATGTTTCCATGTGGTACACTGCTCTTTGTTCCGGCTGCAGCCAGGATAAAGAGTGATAAAAACGAAGCCCTGCATTCAAAATCAAACATAAAGAGATCACCCTGTTCTAGGTTGTTCACCGGTCCTCAGCTGCTTCTCTACTCTGGCTTCATCGTAAGCCAGATTTTTAGAATCATATTTTATCTTACTTTGCATCTCCATAGTGCTGAGCACCTACAAAGTAACTGGCAAAAGTCTCTGGTGGTGCTGTGATAAATAAGTGTGATGAATGAATGCATGAATTAAAAACGGTAATCTTTTTGTATCCTTTTCCTTTTTGAGTGGCCACAAGACAGCTTCTCTCTGGCTGGCCAGTCTCTTTCTTCTCCAAGCGCATGCTTAGTTCCAGGGCTCACGACAATAGTAACCAGACTTTTGGATTTCATGGAGAGTAAAACTTGAACCTAAAACAAATGAAAAAAAAAAAAAAACACTCAAGACTAACGTAGGTTTTCAACTTATTATTCTGACAAGGAAGTCCAATAAAAAGAACCAGCAGTGTGGTAGGTAGGCTGAAGAATGCCCTCCATCCCCCAAATGTCCATGTCCTAATTCCTAGAACCTGTGAGTATGGTACCCTTCCATGATAAAAGGGTCTCTGCTGATGTGAGAGTTAAGAATCTTGATTTTGGCTGGAGCTGCAGCATTTTTTTTTTGTACTCTAAATAAATTGGGGGAAAAAATGCTGCAGCCCCAGAGAAAATCTTGACTGCAGCCTTGTAAAAGACCCTGACCCCTGACCTCAAGCCACACAGCCAAATTCCTGACTCACAGAAACTGTGTGAGATGGTAAAAGCTTATTTTTGTTTTAAGCCATTAAGTTTCAAGGTGATTTGTTATGCAATATATAGCATATATATTGAACATGATGTGAGTTGAAACTTTATCATAAGATACTTAATCTAACTCACTTGTGAAAAAACAAGCCAAATACTTACTGTTAACTGGAGAAAAATTTTGGTGAGCTGAAATGATGAAAAATAATTTGAAAAAGCAAACATCAAACCAGAAACTGACTACAAGTAGGTCATACGTTTTGGCAGAAACTGGCTAGCTGTTCAACAAACTCATTTATGCCCCTGGATATCCAGCTAGGCTATACTTCCCAGCCTCCCTTGGAGTTAGAGATGGTAATAATATTGAGGGAAAAAAAAGAAGAAACATAAGATGGAAATATTATTCTGGATCACCCGGATGTGCCTAATGTAATCATAACAATCTTTATGAGAGAGGGGCAGGAGGGTAAAAGTCAGAGAGAGAATAGGAGACGCCACCCCACCAGCTTTGAACATAGAGGAAGGGGCCATGAGCCAAGGAGTGCAGACAACCTTTATAAGCTAGAAAAGGCAATGAAACAGATTCTCCCCAGTGCTTCCAGAAGGAAGATAATCACGCCCACCCAACTGGGACCTTCAGAGCTTCAGAACAATAAATTTGTGGTTTCTTAGGCCACTTGTTGGTGGTAACTTGTTACAGCAGCAATAGAAAACTAATACAAGAATTTACACATTGCATTTCTTCCTAAAAGTAAGAAATTTTTCATGGTAAAGGTGTCGGGTGAATTGGATCCTCTTAAAAAAGTACATGGGCAACTTTGCACAATATACAAATAGGTGCGTGTCTCTGCGGTCCAGAAGGGCATGTTTCTGTTGTTTCTTCCAGTTCTGAAGGAAACAGAGGGAAAAATCAGAACGGCTACATGAAGGCTGGAGCCCTTGCGCCTTTGCTACTAAATGAACGTCAAGCCAAGTGAAGAGCCTGCTTCCCCTCTACACAATAGAATCACCGGAGCGAAACGACCCACACCTCTCCTACAGGAGAGGGTAGAGCTCTCCCTCCTCTCCCTATTTCCCACTGGCCTCCAGAAACCTGCTCAGTTCACTAATTGGAGAATCTGAGCTGCTTTGTTAAAGTGGAATTGCCCTAGATAAGTCCTATAAATTTCATTTAAGTCTAAGTGAAATCTATTGAGCATATGTAGGCTTTATTCCAATACCTTTTAGAGTCCATGGATAAGAAGTAAAGGTCTAGACTAGCTTAGTAAAAGCCCGCTACTTTCGAAGTCTTTTCAAATTCTTTCTTTAAAGATCTACATTTCTCTCTTGCATAAATCCTTTGAAAAGGGGGCTTAATAACAGGGTCTTACTTCTTTGCTATACTCGTCATGAAATATCTCCATTCCTAACCACATTCTCCAATTGTAAAGCAGTAGGGGGTGTGATCAACATAATGAGCTCAATTTTCTCTTCGCACTGCCAGAAGGAAGAAGGAGGCTATTTTCTTGCAGCAGGAAATAGACCTCTTTCATTTCGTGCTGCACAAGATAGCTCTCCACTGATTTCCTCAGAATGGTGATAAAAATAGCCCAGGAGCCTTAACATGAGCTACAAAATTATGGTGATAGCAGTGTATTATGAGCTCAAGCTTTGGAGTCAAAGAGACCTGGGTTCAAATCCTGACTCTGGCTTTTCTTAGTTGTATGTTATGGGATAAATTGTTTGAGTTTCCTTATTTGGGGTTACATTAAAAGTACCTGTGCCATTGTGAAAATTAAATGGTTAATGAATGAAATGCATTTAACATAAAGCTTTACCACAATACTTAATATTCAATTAATGTTGTTGTACTATATTCTAGGTATTAGTTACACAAGTTTCAGAGGGTTTTTTTTTTTTTTTTGGATGATTAATATTCTCTGGATGCTAAAGTTCCAAAACTTCTTCCTCCCTCCCTGCCTCGATGTCTGAACTTTCATTCCATTAGGAGACAGTTGTAGTGCAAAGGAGTTCACTTCTAATGGATGTTCTCTGATAACTTGAGTCTCTATGGAATTGAGCATTAGCTAGAAAGGGTAATGAGGGCTTAACTGATTGTTCAAAGCTTGCCTTAGAATCCATGTACTATTTCTGTGGAAATCCCCTTTATGCCTATGAAACCTCCATATATCAAAAGCTATTTCTATCTGCATTCTTTCCTGTCTCTCCTCTGATCCTTCTGACCGGCTTATGGGACAAGAACTCCATTATCACTTTTTCTCAAGTTGACTCAGGAGGCTTTTGTCTTTGCCAAGCTTGGTGCCTGGACCATCTACAGGCTTTTGCAAGTGAAAGACACGTCCATAGTGGGGCCGTTGTTTCCTCCCGCCTCCCCCCCCACCCTAGCTCATGCCTGTCTAGGATTTGGCTTTTAGACTTCCACTAGGCTCACGGTTTTCATCTTGTTTTTTAACACAGGCAGCTTTCTGTCCACATACACCTTTACCACCATCTATCAACAGATATTCCATGTCCATTAGATCTGTAGGTCAGCCTTGTACCAGTTAATAGGCATCTAAAAGTATGATCTCATCAGGTCCCTTTCCACAGTTTGAAATGAAATGTAAGTTGTAACTACACTGGAAAGGAAAACAAATTGACTTTGGTTTTCAAAGAATAAGTCAAGTAATTATAGTTTTCTTGACAAGGAATTTTGATGAGGTAGAGAGTACACGGAGCCTCTGGGTAGGGTTACCAGATTTAGCAAATAAAAATACAAAATAATTTGAAGTATAAGTATGTCCCAAATATTGTACGAGGCTTACTGGTACTGGACAGTTATTTGCTATTTATCTGAACTTCAAATTTAACTGGGCATCCTGTACTTTATCTGTCAACCTTTCCTCTGGGTGATAGGAAGAGCAAAAGATAGTTCTTGAAGGAGAGAAAAGAGGCAGAAGAGTTTGGGACCTCTAAGTTATATTATATCCATAAAGAACTTATTTACACTCTTTGTTCCTGAGTATTAACTTAAGTAAAATGAGGATAATAATAATAATAGACCAATATTATAGGAAGGTTACATATTAATATATGTAAAGTACTCAGAACAATACCTAGCATCTAAAAACTCAGTCCATGTTCATTATTGTTATTATTAATTATTATCACTAGGACCATTAGTGTTATTCCAAGGCAACTGGGTGCATCTTGGTCGTTTGTTTTTTTTTTAAAATCCTTTGGACTTTACTTCCATGATTTGGAAGGGTAGAAAAAGAGGAAACTGGGTATGCCTTTTTCCAAGGGAGTTATGCATGTGGCTAGTATTTGGTAGCAGTATTAGGTAGCAGATAGTTTTCCAAACTGGGGTGCCCATCTTGCCTCAAATACCTGCACTGCCAAGAGAAGCAACTGCATTTCAGAGCAGCCCATGCCTGATTTCTGCCAGGAGCCACTGTTATACCGCACTTTCATTCCTTCATGACGGATCCCGAAGATGGATTGCAGTTGCTATGGAGAAAGAATCTACATCAGTACAAGATAATTTGTTGTGCTAATTCTACGGGGGAGAAGAATGATTAGTGCTCTGGGAAGGGCAATTTTCCTGTATCGTTTTTTTCCCCTCATATATATGCATGAAACACACACACAGACCCAAATATAGCAAATAGCTTCTTCTATATAGGTATTTACAAAATCCATGTTACACAGATGCCTGAGGCATTCTATTCTTTTCAGGAACCTCTGATTACTTCTTGCCTATAGAATGATAGAATTGTATGGCATTAAGCACCACTTGAAGAGAGAGCCAAGGCAAGAGGAACCCAAAGGAAACTGAGAAGGAAGGAGAAGAGGAGGTGGGTTTTGTTCAAACCAATACATTTTATTGGCATCTAAAAACAAAACTTACCACACATGGAAACACACTTTAATATCTATGCCGTTTTCTTTTTTCTTTTTCACTTTTTGCAGAATGAGTAACACATCACAAGCACTTACTTTGGGGAGACAGAGAGCATAGTGTAGATCTTACAAAATCACTTCTTAAAATCTCTGAATTATGCTCCTCGAATATCTAGAGCCAACCTTGCATAAAATATCACAGCTTTGTCTATTACTTTCAATTCTGCAGCAGCCCAAAGGTATGGATAAGATAGATCACCACTTACTATTGTGGAAATATATCTATTACCATATTTCCTCATGATAGTATCTAAAAAATTCTTTCCTCCATAGGAATCTCTGACAAGCTGTTATTCATTTCCTTGAAGTTAAAAGAACCTGTGGGGGGAAGAGGAGGAAGAAACATCGACACTGAGAAGGAAAAAAAGAGGGGAGGAGGAGGAAGAGGAGGAGGAGGAAGTGGAGGAGGAGGAAGCGGAGGAGGGAGCATTATCAAGGAAACTGAGGGAGAAGACAGTTTCAAAATAGAAGATGTGGTAAACAGTGCAGAATTCTGGGACTCAGACCCTTAGTGGGAGGGACTTGAAGAGTGAATAGAAGAATTCATCTTGATTAAGATGATTATATAAAGTGTTATTTTGACACACATTTATCTGTTCCAAGCGCAGAGTAATGGTGGAGAAAACATAAAAGAAGAAAATTCAGAAGACCTAGCCAGGCTCAAAAACTGTTACTGAAACAAAACCAAAACAAAGACTTCAACAGATACGGTGAATTGCAGACTGAACACAAAGAGAACGCTACTAGAACATGGGAAGATAATGCAAACCAAGGGGGTGTGGATGGCTTCCAGAAGGAAGAAAATGGATTCTATCAGTCTCCAAGAAGGGAAGCAGTCCAGACAACATTTTCATGTTAGTGCACTGAGACCTGTGTCAGACTAATAACCTAAAGAAATGTAACATAATGCATTTGTGTTGTTTTAAGTCACTAAATTTGTGGCAGTTTATTATTGCCACAAAAGAAAACTAATGCATGCATGTAACTGATAGAAGATTGATACTCATATGAACTCCCTCCAGTCAATAAGAAAATATTTTAAAAACTCAATACAAAATTAGGAAAGGATTTAAACAGGATATTAACAAAAAATAAAATATATATGGTCAATAAACATACCAAAAATGCCCAGCTTTACCATTAATATTGAAATAAAAGTGAAAACAATAAAGCAGTATCATATCATGCCATTCACAAAATATCTGAAAAAAGCAAATGTGGAGAATTGGAGAAACTATGACTCTCTTCCAGTGCTCAGTAAGACAACAAACTAACACAACTCCCTTTCAGAGCAATTTGGTACTCTAATAAAGTTGAAAATATACATTCCTATGATTTAGCTAGTTTCCTTTTGGATATATTCCCCAGAGCAACTTATACCTGGACTCAAGAAGATGCATACAAGAATGTTCATTGGAAACAATTTAAATATTCGTTAACAGGAGTATGTCTGCCTAAATTGTGATATTCTACTCAAAATTATGGTAACTTTTCATATCAGAGATAAAGTCAAAGTTCTTACCATGATTTATGAAGCTGCATGTAATCTAGTCTCCATTATAATCTGGTCATACTTACCTTGATTTTCTTCATTCCAGCCACATTAGCCTCCTTGCTGATCCTTAAACATAGGTATATTTCTGCCTCGGGGCCTTTGCACTGGATGTTCCCTCTGCCTGAAACACTTTTCTCCCACATTCTTACCTTCTTCAGTATTTATTCAGTGTCACCATCTCAATGAAGTCTGCCCTGACTACTCTATCTAAAATTGCAAACTCCACCACCACTGACACTATCGACCCCATTACCTGTTTCCAATTTTCTTTTCTATAGTATTTATCACATTCTGATATGGTTTATAATTTATTTTATTGCTTACTGTTTATTATCTGTTTCCTTTAAGAACAATAAAGTCCAGATGAGCAGGGTCTTGTTTTTGCTCTGCTAATATATTCTAAGATCCTAGACTTGTGCATGTAGCAGAGATGACATAAATATATTTTAAATAATAATAAATGAAGATAGAGAAGTTTAAAAATTTATGAAAAGTTAAAAAATCTATAAAATGCTATAAATTGTATGTGAGTACATATCTGCAATAGTAGTATAATAACTTTCAACAAATTGATAAACATCAAAATCAAGATAGGTATTATCTTGGAGGAGAAGGAAAAAATGAAATTATGGAGGTAAACAGAAACTTCAACCATATCTATATTTCTTTTTATAATGTGTATTTATTTTTGAGAGAGAGAGAGAGAGAGAGCGTGTGAGCAGGTGGGGGACGGGCACAGAAAGAGGGAGATAGGGGATCTAAAGCAGGCTCTGACAGCAGAGAGCCCCAGTGTGGGACCTTGAACTCACAAACTCATGACCTGAATCCAAATGAAGAGTCAAATGCTGAACTGACTCAGCCACCCAGGCGACCCAGCCATATCTATATTTCTTTAAAAATAAGATTTGAAACAAATATAAATGTTAAGATTATTAATTAGTATAATATGTGTATAGAGTGCTATAACTCTCTATAATCATCTGTATGTAATAATTTTGTCACAATAAAAATTGACAAAATGGCACCATAGGGAATGTGAAAGTAGGGACATTTAGTGCTGACATACTTGTAAAGTAACTTCCCATGGAAATAAGGCAAGAAAGTGAAAGATGAAGAGGCTTGAGGAGGGTCCTTTTTAAGATGAAAGACTTGAATGTGTCTACATACTAAAGAGGAGGAAGAAATACAGGGAGGGAGGGAGAGGGAAGAAGGGAGAGAGAAGAGAGAAGAACTTGTAGGTAGAAGGGTGATAAAGACAAACTAGCTTGTGAGAAGGATGGGGTTATAGCTTATCAGGGGCCATAAAATACTGTGAAGCTGCACTGCAGACTGACTGACTGACTGACTGACTCACTCACTCACTCAATATTTGTTATGGGCCCACAAATATCTGGAATTGGGAGACTTCCAGCTTTGTACAGGATTCCCAACAGAAGGAGTATCCTTCAGAAGAACTAAAACCCATTCAAAGTCCAGAGGATGGAGAATGTGGCATGTTTTTGGAAGAGTTTGAGTTGTTTACAGCACTATAAGGCTCCAAAGGGCTAGGTTTGTGTGTGTGTGTGTGTGTGTGTGTGTGTGTGTGTGTGTGTAAGGGAAGATAGCAAGGAGAGCACAAAGCCTTGGAAAGGCATTATTCTGAGTCCCATGAGACAGAAACAAAATCCAATCCTGCCTTTATGTTGTAAGAGAGGATTGGCCCGCTGATGCAATGAGCTGGGCTGGCGGGAATGGAGGTGAGGGAGGGAGCCGTGATCCTGCATCCCGGGTCCCCAGCAGAGCTCTACGGCT
Source organism: Hyaena hyaena (assembly GCF_003009895.1). NCBI lineage: Eukaryota > Metazoa > Chordata > Mammalia > Carnivora > Hyaenidae > Hyaena > Hyaena hyaena. The sequence goes on from NW_024081233.1 coordinate 892,735, forward strand.
TTTGAGGCTCCTCCCAAATGTAGTTTTAGCCCTGGGACCGTGCACAAGTGTCTCCCACCAAATCGCAACCAATGTCTGTGTATTTGGGGGCAAGAGTGATAAACTTCGTGGCACCATCCAGCTGTAGTGAAAACCCTGACTTTGTAAGTATATTTTTTGTTGTGGTAGAAAACACATGTCAAAAACTTTACCATCTTAACCATTTTTAAAGTTTATTTATTTATTTTTGAGATTGAGGGAGAGAGAGAGAGAGAGAGAGAGGAAGCAGGGAAGAGAGGGAGGGAGACAGAGAATCCAAAGCAGGCTCCTTACTATTAGTGCAGAGCCCAGTGTGGGGCTCGAAATAGAGAGCCATGAGATCATGATGGCTTACGGTGTCTTAAGAGTTGGTGGCTTAATGGACTAAGCCTCCCAGAAGTGCCACACCCCCCATCTTAACCATTTTTAAGGGTACACTTAGTAGCGTTCAAAATATTTACATTGTTGTGAAACAGGTATCTAAGAATTTTTAAACCTAGTAAACAGAAACTTTATCATCACTGAACAATTCCCCATCATTCTACTTTGTATATCTATGAATTTGACGACTTTAGATACCTCACATAAGTGGAATCATACTTTATTCATCTTTTTGTGATTGGCTTATTTCATCTAGAATAATTCCTCAAGTCTTGTTGTAGCATGTGATACGATTTCCTTCCTTTTTAAAGCTGCATAGTATTTCATTGTATGTATATATCACATTTTGTTCATCCATTTATCCATCAGTGGACATTTTGGTTGCTTCCACCTCTTGGCTATTATAAATAGTGCTGCTGTGAAGATGGGGGGTATGAAAATATATCTTTGACATGCTGCTTTTAATTCACTGATACATACTCAGAAGTGGGATTGCTGGATCAGATGGTATTTCTATTTTTAATTTTTTGGGGAGCCCTCATGCTGTCTTCCATGGTGGCTGCACTATTTTACAATTCCATCCACAGTGCACAAGGGTTTAAATTTTCCCACATTCTTAACAACACTTACTATTATTTTTAGATAGTAACTATCCTAAAGGGTATAAGGAGATTTCGCATTGTTTTGATTTTCCTTTCCTCTGACAATTAAGGAAATGTTGAGCCTCTTTTCATGTTTCTTGGCCATTTGTTTATCTTATTTGGAGAAATGTTTATTCAAGTCCTTTGCCTATTTTTAAATTGGATTATTTGTACTTTGTTGGTTGCATTGTGTGAGTCCAATACATGTTTTGGTTATTAACTTCTTATTAGATATATGATTTGAAAATATTCTATCCCCTCTATAGGTTGTCTTTTCAATCCTTTGAGGATGTCCTTTGATAATAAAAAAATTTTTTGCTTGCTTTTAGTTTTTATTTGAATTCCAGTTAGTTAACATACACAGTAGTATTAGTTTCAGATGTAGAATATAGTGATTCAACACTTGCGTACATCACCCTGTGCTTATCACAACAAATGCACTCCCTAATCCCCATGACCTATTTCACCCATTCCCCCATCCACCTCCCCTCTGGTAACCATCAGTTTGTTCTGTATTGTTAAGGGTCTGTTTCTTGGTTTGTTTCTCTCTCTTTTTAAGCCCTCTCTGCTCATTTGTTTTGTTTCTTAAATTCTACATATGAGTGAAATCATATGGAATTTGTCTTTCTCTGACTTATTTCACTTAGCATTATACTCACTAATTCCATCCATGTTGTTGCAAATGGCGAGTTGCATTCATTTTTATGGCTGGGTAATATTCCATTGCTTGTATATATATATATATACACTATACTATTATATATATATATACTGTACTATTATAAATGTTTTATATAGTATTTATATGTTATATATAGTATATATATGTACTATACTATTATATATATGTATATATAAAGAGAGAGTAGTCCCATTTTTCTATTTTTACTTTTGTTGACTATATTTTTTATGTTAGATTCAAGAAATCATTGCCAAATCCAATGTCATGAAGATTTCCCCCTACATTTCCCACTACGGGTTCTATAGTTTGAGTTTTACATTTAGGTCTTAATTCATTTTGAGTTAATTTTTATATATGGCAGAAGTTAGAGTTAAAACTCATTCTTTGCTTGTAGATATCTAGTTTTCCCAACACCATTTGTTCAAGATATTGTTCTTTCATCCTTTGGATGATCTTAGAATAGTTAAAGATCATTTGACTATATATATGAATTTATTTCTGTGTTCCCTTTTTTAAAAAATTTATTTATTTGTTCTTTTTAATTCCAATATAATTAATGTACATTGTTTTATTAGTTATAGGTATGCATAGTGATTCAACAATTCTATACATTACTCAGTGATCATCATGATTTGTGTACTCTTAATTCCCTTCAATTATTTTACTTATTTCCTCTTCATCTCCCCTTTGGTAACCATCAGTTTGTTTTCTATACTTAAGAGTCTGTTTTTTGATTTATCTCTTTTATCTTTGAACATTTGTTTCTTAAATTCCCAAAATGAGTGAAATCATATGGTATTTGTCCTTATCTGACTGACTTATTTCAGTATACCTTCTAGATCCATCCATGTTGCAAATGGCAAAATGTCACTCTTTTTTTATGGATGAATAATATTCTGTGATATCACACATATCACATCTTATATATACACCACCAATAATATTCCATGGTATGTATCTATGTATGTGTGTGTGTGTGTGTGTGTGTGTATGTGTGTGTATACACACACAACATCTTCTTTATTCATCTATCAATTGACACTTGGATTGCTTCCATATTTTGGCTACTGTAAATAATGCTGCAATAAACATAGGAGTGCATATGTCTTCTTGAATTAATGTTTTTATATTCTTTGTGTAAATACCTAGTAGTAGAATTACTGGATAATATGGTATTTCTATTTTTAGAGGAACCTCCATACTGTTTTCCTGAGTGGCTGCACCAGTTTGCATTCCCACCAACAATGTATAAGCATTTCTTTTTTCTCTACATCCTTGCCAACACTTGTTTCTTATATTTTTTATTTTAGTTTGGGCTCTCTATTCTATCCCACTAATCCATTTGTCCTTCTTTACACCAGCACCACAGTGTCTTGATTACTATAGCCTTCTAGTAATTCTTAAAGTCAAGAAATATAAGTCCTCCAACTTTTTATTCTTTCTCAGAATTGTGGCACTTCAAGATTCCTTGAGTTTCCATATGAATTTTAGGATCAAATTTTCTATTTCTACAAAATAGTCCATGGAATTTCAAGAGGATTGCACTGAATCTATAGGTCACTTTGAGTAGTACGGACATCTTAACAATTTTAAAAATTTCAATTCATGAATATGGGATGTTTTCCCATTTATTTGTATTTAAAAAATTTTTTTTCAGCAATGTTTTGTGGTTTTCGGTGTATAAATCTTTAAACTCTCTGGTTAGGTTTATTCCTAACATTTTATTCTTTTTGATACTATTGTAAATAGAATTATTTTCATGATTTCCTTTTCTGATTGTTCATCATTAGTGTATAGATATGCAATTGATTTTTTTGTGTTCATTTTGTATCCTGCAACTTTGCTCAATTTGTTCATTAGTTCTAACAGATTTTGTATGGAACCTTTAGGGTTTTCTAAATATGAGATTATGTCATCTGTGGACAGAGATAATTTTACTTCTTTTCTTCCATTATGTTTGCTTTCAGTTTATTATTTTCTTATCTAATTGATCTGGGTAGGACTTCCAATATGTTGTTGAATAGAAATGGTGAGAATAAGCAAGTTTGTTTCCTTCTTGATCTTAAAAGAAAAGCTCTCAATCCTTCACCATTTTCTTCTGTTTCTAGTTTCTTGAGTGTTTGTATCATAAATCTTGTCAAATACTTCTGCATCAGTTGAGATCACCATTGGATTTTATCCTTCATTCTGTTAATGTGATGTATTATATTGATTGATTTTCACATGTCAAATCATCCTTGCATTCAAAGAATAAATCCCGATTTGTCATAGGTTATAATCCTTATAATGTGTTGTTGAATTCTATTTGCTGGTATAGTTGACCCTTGAACATAATGGATTTAAACTGCAAGTGTATGCAAACCCATACACTTATGGGTGGATTTTTTCAATAAATACAGTACAGTACTGTAAATGTATTTTCTCTTCCTTATGATTTTTTAATAACATTTCTTTTCTCTAGATTACCTTATAAAAATACAGTATATAATACATATAACTTACAAAATATGTGTTAATTGACTATATTATCCCTAAGGTTTCTGGTCAACAGTAAACTATTAGTAGTTTAGTTTTGGGGGAGTCAAAACTCATGCATGGATTTCACACTATGTGGTAGCATCTGTGCCCATACTCCCCTCATTTTTCTATGGTCAACTGTATTTTGTTGGGAATTTTTGCATAAATATTCATCAGGGATATCAATTTATAGTATCTTTGCCTTACTTTGGTATCAGGATAATGCTGGCTTCATAGAATGAGCTTGGAAATATTCTTTCCTTTTCAGTTTTTTGGAAGAGTTTGAGGAGATTTGTTGTTAATTCTATTTTTTTAAAGTTTATTTACTTATTTTGAGAGAGAGAAAGACAGCATGAGCAAAGGAGAGGTAGAGAGAGAAGGAGACAATCCCAAGCAGGCTCTGAGCTATCAGCACAGAGCCTGATGAGCGGTTCAAACTCATGAAATGTGAGATCATGACCTGAGCTGAAACCAAGAGTTGGACACTTAACCAACTGAGCCACCCAGGCCCCCTGTTGTTAATTCTTCTTTAAGTGTTTGGCAGAATTTTCTAGTGCAGCCATCTAGTCCTGGGAATTTCTTTGTTAGGTTTTGGATTACTGATTCAATTTTCTTAGAGTTATCAGTGTGTTCGGATTTTCTTTCTTCATGATTCAGTCTTGGCAGGTTGTGTGCTCTAGAAATTTATACATTTTTTCTAGGTTATCTAATTTGTTGACATCCAGTTGTTCATACTCATAATTCTTTTTATTTCTGTGGGATCAGTTGTAATGTCTTTTCTTTAATTTTTGATGTCCATTATTTGAAGCTTCTCTCTCCTTCTTTTTAGTTAATCTAGCTAAGTGCTTGTCAATTTTGTTGATTGCTTACAAAAAACCAAGTCTTAGTTTTTGTTTTATTTCTGTTTTTCTACTGTTTTATTAGATTTTTTCTATTTTCTATTTCATTATCTCTGCTTTCATCTTTATTATTTTCCTTCTTCTGTTACTTTCAGGTTTATTGTGTTCTTCTTGTTCTAATTTGTTGAGGTGAAAAGTTTATTACTTTAAGATCTTATATCTTTATTTTTAATGTATGTGTTTATTGCTGTGAAACGCCCACTTGGGTCTGCCTTTGCTGCATCCTACAACTTTCATTTTTATTTGTCTAAAGATATTTTCTCATTTCTTTTGTAACTTTTTCTTTGATCCACTGTTTAAAAGTGTGTTGTTTAATTCTACGTGTTTGTGGATTTTCCAATTTTTCTTCTGCTACTTTCATTTTATTGTGATCTGAAGAGACACTTTGTATAGTTTCAATCTTTAAAAAAATATATTGAAACTAATTTTGTGGCTGGAATTATTTTAAAACAAGGACCACTAAATTGCTGTTAGGTATTGCAAGTGAAAATTCAACTTATAGCTGAGTGGTAATTCATAGAAACAGTCACTTTTATTTCATCTCTAAATGGTGCATCTGGGAAGTATTACATAACCATGAATCACAAACACAAATCCCAAAGTTAAGTCAGCTATTTTACAACTTTTTACTCAATGAAAATCATGTATGAGACCTATAGTCATAGCCTTATAAGGTCATATATTGATCGAATTGACCTTAGTGGTCATTTAATGTGGCTCCTTATGTTGCAGATGAAGAAGCAGGGTGTCTTGCCTATTCCCAAGGAGTGAGTTCCAAATGAGCATGAATTGACCACAGGGTATAGTTTGTGTTACAACCCCCTGCTGATGGCTTTGAGATTATCCACTGACATCCTCACGCATTTAGTTGGCACAGAAAACTAAATCTTTCTGAAGGTATTGTTGGATGTTTACAACATTTACATAATGGATAATTCATAACTAAAAAAATGCATTAAATTTTTTAGAGCTATTTCAGGTTTACAGAAAAATAGATCATAAAGCATAGAGTTTCCTTATATGCCTTCATCCCCCCAGAACATCCCCCTACGATCAAAAATCCCCCACAAGACTGGTGTACTTGTTACAGTTAGGGAACCTATATTGACACATCATCAGCACCCAAAGCCCATAGTTTACATTAGGGCTCACTCTTAGTGTTATACATTCTATGCTTTTGGGTTTTTAAATTGTGGTAAAAACATACTACCTTTACCATCTTAACCATTTTTAAGTGTACAGTTTGCTAGTGTTAAGTATATTCACATTGTTGTAAAAGAGAACTCTAGAATATTTTCATCTTGCAGAATAGAAACTCTATGCCCATTTAGGGGCAACGCTATTTTGTCCACTCCCTACAGTCCCTGATAATCACCATTCTACTTTCTGTTCCTATGAATTTGACTACTTCAGATAACTCTCATAAATGGAATCATCCAGTATTTGTCTTTGTCATGGGCTTATTTCATTTAACATAATTTCCTCAAAGTTCATCCATGTTGTAGCATGTATCAGGACTTTCTTCCTTCTTGAGGCTGAATAATATTCCACTGTATGTGTATACCATATTTTGTTTATCCAATCATCCTTCGTCAATATTTAAGTTGCTTCTACCTCTTGGCTGTTGTGAATAGTGCTTCTGTGAACACAGGTATGAGAATATCTTTTTGAGACACTGCTTTCAATTCTTTTGGATATGCACCCAGAAATTGGATTGCTGGATCACATGATAGTTCTATTTTTAATTTCTTTAAAAGTACTTGCAACTGTTATCTATAGTGGTTGCACCATTTTGTAACCCCACCATTTTATAAATGTACAAGGTTTCTGAATTCCCCATATCCTCACCAACATTTGTTGTTTTCCATTACTATTATTATTATTATTATTTATTATGATGATGATGATTATTATTTATTATGGAGATAATTTTATAGTAGCCATCGTACTGGGTGTAAGCTGTAGAACTCAAAACCTTTGATTTTCTCTATCACAGGCTTCTTTCTTGTGATTGAACTTCTATGAATTTTGGTTGTCAATTATGCTAAGATTAACTGTGAACTTTCTACTTAGTATTAGAGCAAGAATTCTACAGAGAAAATATTGAGAAAAGCTGATATGCCACCTAAAGTAAGAGAAAGAGGTTTGCAAGGTATTATGTATCAGTGAATCATTCCTCAAAAGCCACAGTAAACTGGGCATGTATGAAAATGAGTATGCAATGTAAAATGTAAAATATAAAATATAAGGAAAATTCTTGGTGTTTCTGTTCAGATCATTAGTATGTAGAATAAATTATGTTGTAGAGAACATTTTCATTGTGAAATTTTCTAAACCACATGTATTTCAAACAATAAAAATAAAATAAAGAAAATAGGGTTTTTGATCCACAGATCTGTATTTATATTATATGCAATTTAGCATTGAGGAACTTGCAAATGGTATAAAATAAAAACAAGGAAAATGATTTTATTTTTTTATTTTTTTTTTAATCTCAATTTTGAATTCTGTTTATTTATTTATTTATTTTTATTTTTATTTATTTATTTATTTATTTATTTATTTTTTTTACAAATAGTTTATTGTCAAATTAGTTTCTACATAACACTCAGTGCTCATCCCCAAAGTGCCCTCCTTCATGCCCATCCCCCCCTCCCCCCCGGAAAATGATTTTAGATAGGAAAATGATGGTAACAAAGATTTGTTGAGCACTTACTGGATCTCAGTCACATAGTGTTTGTATGCATTTAGTTATCACAAAACCTCTGAAATAGGTTCACTATGTTCCCATTTTACAAATGAGTCTCAGAGAAGTGAAGGATTAAGTGGCTCTGAAGAAGGGATCCAGTGTTCAACTCAGTCCAATCCCTGAGCCCTGACTCCTAACCACAGTGCAATCCTCCCTCCCCATGAGGAGATATTGAACAAGTGTGCTCCTCGATCAGAGGCAAAGACTAAAAGATAACTTGAAAATAATTGTCTTCATGTACCTTTATGATTTTTTTTTTCTTAAAAGGAAGAGACAGATGATTTTGAGGTGGGAGGAAGACACATATAGACTCATGTTATAAAGTTTTTCTAGAAAAGAGTCCTGCATGTAAGTAGCCCGAGACTTGGGTTTTCCTTTAATATTTTTGCCTCTATATCCCACCACAGATGCCAGATATTCTAATTCCCTGTATGGAAACTGGGCACTGCACATTGATATATAAACAGACACATACATCTCAGAGATAATACTGTGTGTGATGGGGAAAGTCTGGAACACTTTCCAATTCCTTCCTTCCTGAGCAGAACTCAGTGGTTTAAAATTATTACTGATTTTGCAGGACAATGGAGTGTTAAGCATTGTGGTCCTGAAGCCAGACTTCCTGGGTGGAGTTCAGATCTTCCCCTGCTAGGCTGTACAACCTTGGGCAAGCTCTGTACTCACATATGCCTCAGAGTCCTTATCTATAAAATGGGGATAATTAATAACAGTGTGCATCATAAGGTAGTTGGAGGATTGAATGAGTCAATGTATGTAAAACCCGTAGCACAGTGCCCGGAACATAGTTAGTGTCGTTTCAATTTACCTGATGACTCAGAAGGCAGAATTGAGAGCTATGGAGAAGTAATTCACAGGATTGAAACCTAATGGAGTTTGGCTGGCTGGCATGAACTGCTGACTATTTTTTAGTTTTTCTAATCTTCATGTTTGAACAGAAATGTCTAACTATTATCCTTTGCCTGTCCTGTCTTTGTATTGTTGGGAGCAGATGAATAGTTTCTTTAGTTTCATGGGTTCACAGATGGAGGATTGTACCCCAGGAGTTGTACTTAATGGAGGATACCCAGAGCCTCATGTGTAATTGATTTAGATATAGAGATGGTGAGATGTGGGACTTTTTTTTTTTTTACTTGAGAGAGAGAGAGAGGGAGAGAGAATCTTAAGCAGGCTCCAAGCTCAGTGTGGAGCCCAACACAGGGCTCAGTCCCACGACTTTGGGATCATGACCTGAGCTGAAATCGAGAGTCAGAAGCTCAACAGACTGAGCCACTCGGGCGCCCTGAGATGTGGGAGTTTTGAACTGATGAGTTTAGGTGGGATTTTGATGCTATAATAGATTGAAACCATAACCAAACCCAAGTTCATCTGCCTGATGCACAGAAAGTCAATCACTGAGACATCAAGTATGCAGCAAGGAATGGGATTATTCGGGAAGCAGCCAAAGGGAAGAGACAGGAAGGAAAGCTTCAAATCACCTCTCTGAAGGAAGAGAGTCAGGGAAATTTAAAAACAAATGGAAAAATGTCTGAGTAAAAAGCTGGGGTTGCACTTGCTAGTCCCATTAACCCTTCAGTTACTGGTCTCAAAACTTTTGGAAAAACCGGGATGAAATGAATGTATTTTGCATGTGGGTGAGCCCTGGGAGAGGCGGGGCACAAGGTAGATGGAGGTGGGAAGAATTTCGGTAGCCCATGATTCTGCTCCTGGTCTTACTTCTGTGGTTGTTACAAGGGAAAAAGGACTTTGCAGATGTAATTAAGGTTACTAATCAGCTGACCTTAAAGTAGGGCAATTATCCTGAATTGTACAAAGTGAAACTACTGTAATCCCATGGATCCTTGAAATCAGAAGAAGAAGGCAGAGCGATTTAAAGTATGAGGATAATTCAACTCACCGTTATGGGCTTGAAGATAGAGGGGGCCACATGAGGACCACGAGAAGGAAATAAATTCTGCCAACAACCGAAATGATCCTGGAAGCAGATTTTCTCCTGGAGCCTCCAGGTAAGAACCCAGGCCAACTGACACCCTGACTTTGACCTTGTGAGACCCGAAGCAGAGTCTTAGCTGAGCCAGCTGAACTTCTTGGCCTACAAAACTGTCAGGTAATAAATGAGTGTTGGTTTAAGCTGCTAGATTCATGTTAATTTCTTATGGCAGTAATAGAAAACCAATACAACAGTTATTAATTATTTGTGTTAAAAGCAGTAGACGGATGCAATATTTGGATCACTGCAGATCTCCTCTGGTCAAATGTAGGGCACGGCTCCATGGCTCATTCCTCTGAGGCAGTCCCTAAAAGCACTTGCACAGATTCAGATGTAGATGTTTTACCAGTGAACCTTGCTGTCCGTCACAACACTGAGTACAATGCACTTGTGTGCTCTTTTATGTCTCTAGCACTCCCACTGGACTTAAAGAGGGCAGAAACCATTTCTTCTTTAGAACACAGTGTTGGTGGAAGGTAGGCACTTGATGATTATTTTTCTGAATGAATGCTAAACATGTTTGACAGCTCATGTCTCCGAGGGACAATATTGAATATGGGTAGAGGCAGAGTAGAAAGCCAGAGGCATGTCAGGGGACGAGATAGGGGGAAGAAACAATTTGCAAGGGCAAAGGAATGTAGAGTTTAATACTTGGATAATTACTGTTGGTTTAGAAAATTTTCCTTGATAGATTTTTCCTACCCGCACCACTAGCAGTAGAAGTTTCGGGAAGTAGGCTGACCATTGCATAAGTGGCTTGTGAAATAGCACTTAGTAGCTTACATTCCCAACAAGTTGAATAAATATGTTTGTGTGTAGTTAACCCCCAAGGACGCTTCTTCTGGCTCCCCACGCTGGACTCAGAATGGGTGTTTAGTAATTGCATGGCGACGGACTCCTCTGGGAATGGGATGCCCCGCTGATGATGCTCTCCATGAGAAGGGGAGCTGGAAAACAGACTGGGTGCAGCCTACGGGAGTGGGGTCTCAGGACTGGGTGCAGCCTGAAGGAGCAGGGTCCCAAGACCTTGGTGTCAATGCTTAGAGCCTTGGGAGGGCTTGTGAAACTCTGGCATGAGAACACCCACAGCTAGTTATACCCCAACGGCAAGCCAAGGGCATGGGATCTGCAGATGTCATCCAGGAAAGCAAGCCCTGAGGAGTATACAGCAACTGGGAGAAACCATTAAAACAACAACAACAACAACAACAACAGCAAGCAACTAATATTTTATGAAAACTGACTCTGTCTTGAAAACCAATTAAATACATGCCAGCCCATTCTCTATTCCCAGCGCTGTAGTTGCTATTTCGGTCACTGTAATTGAGAGTAAAAATAATCTCTGCCATGCCTGAAAAACAGCCACCAGCTACTCTATTTTAAATGATGTAGAAAAACATGAGGTGAATGTGAAAACTGAAAAACAGCCTTCTAGGGATGGAGACTGGCTACATCCAGTTTCACCCGGTGGCTCCGTGCAGTTTGCAGTTTCTCGTTAGTAAATTAGATCAACCACACGTATTCAGGGGTTTCGGTGCCCCCCAGTATGAGGACAGAGAACGGTACCCTATTACCAGGAATGCAGTTTATGCTTTCAGTTCAGGTTGTAAATGTGGGTCAGCCATTTTGCTGTTCAAGGTTGGAGTCTTTTGCCCTAAAAAGGCAGAAAAGACAAAGGGGAGATGACAAGAGAGGAACTAGAGAGAGGTTGTTTTTTAGACTGGCTTCTGGACTTTTCTTCTATGGTCACTTGATGATTTTGTCCCGTTTCCATGAACTCTGTATTTTATTGCTGAACTTGGCAAGAAATGTGTCCTGTGTATAAGAGCACAGCCAGACTTTGTAGAGCTTGAACCTTAAACAGTGGTGGAAGTCCTCTTTAAAAAGAGGAATACACAAGGACGCCTGGGTGGCTCAGTCGGTTAAGCGTCCAACTTCAGTTTGGGTCATGATCTCATGGTTTGTGGGTTCGAGCCTGGTGTTGGGCTTTGTGCTGACAGCTAGCTCAGAGCTTGGAGCCTGCTTCAGATTCTGTGTCTCCCTCTCTCTCTGACCCTCCCCTGCTCATGCTGTCTCTCTCAGAAATAAATAAAAAACATTGAAAAAAAAAAAAAAAGAGGGATACACAAATATCTACCTTGGTAAATTTTACAAAAAGATACACACTGCCCCTCACAGAGGCCAGGAGAGTGGCCCTGACTCGTAAGCCTCATTACTTCCCCATAAATCCACTTCTGCATTTAGAGAAGATGCGATTCATGTTGCTTCTCTGGGAATAAAGGAAAGTGACAGGAACCACAGGAAGTGTTAGTCAAAAAGGACCTTAAAATTATTCCTGATGTTTTACAGATAAATAGATGAAGAAACAAGTCTCAGAGAGGATAAGTAGCACCCAATGTTACGCATATAATTAGCACCTGAATCCGCTTCTGTTAATTTCATGTTAACTTCATGTTTCAGGCTGGTGTTTTCTGTACTATTTTCTCAGGATACTTTATAAAACCAGAGATAACAGGAGTAAATATAATAGTCTATTTTACCATATAGAGGTATACAGAAAGCCACCAAGAAGCATGTCATCAGGGGACCGTACAACCCAATAGGGTCTTTGGGGGAAGAAAAACGGGGATTTTGCATCATTCCAACACTCCCTCTACCCTGTTTTCAGAGGCTTATAAGGTGTGACTTTCTGCCTTCGTTGTTTTGTGTTTTTTTTAATATATATATATATATATATATTTTTTTTTTAGGGAGGGGGAGGGAGAGTAAGCAGAGGAGATGGACAGAGAGAAAGAAAGGGGTAGGGGGAGAGAGCCCTAAGCAGGCTCCATGCTCCACACAGAGCCCCGTGTGGGACTGGATCCCATGACCCTGAGATCATGACCTGAGCTGAAATCTAGAGTCAGATGCTCAACTGACTGAGCCCCCTACGTGCCACGCATGCTGTTACTGCTGTTGTTGTTTTAATTCACATACAAAAGGACATTCATATCCAGTATATTGTCCTTTTCAAAGTAAGCTCTTCTTCCACAGTGTTGCTACTGGAGGCGTTTTTAGAAACACTCTTTTGGGCTAACATTTTGTCCATTTGATTCACCCAAAAAGTCAGAGCCTCAGGGCGTTTTTTTATTTTCCTTCCTCCTTCCCCTGCCCCCTACTCCCTCCCTCCTTCCCCTTCTTCCTTCCATCTATATTTTTAAACAACAACAACAAAAAAAATCTAGTTTGTCTACCAGGTTTGGTGCGGAGTGATTTTTGGATATTTCTCCAAATTAAGGCCATGATTCAAGGTTTAAGATTTGTTATCATGAAAATATTTAAAATAATTTGATATGAGTTTTTATTTATTTTCTATTTTTATTATTTATTTAGTTTTGACAGAGAGAGAAAGAGCAAGCACATAAGCAGGGGAGGGACAGAGAGAAGAAGAGATAGAATCCCAAGCAGGCTTTACATCATCAGCGCTGAACCCGACGTGAGCCTCGAACTCACGAACTGTGAGATCCTGACCTGAGCCTAGATCATGACCTGAGCCAAGATCAAGAGTTGGATGCTTAACTGACTGCGCCACCCAGGTGCCCCGATACGGGTTTTTAAGAAGACTATTTTTTGACCTAAATCCTATGGGAGGAGGTTAAACAATTGGTCCTAATTTAAAACAAGGTTAGGGAGAACTGATATCTTCTTTCACTAAGAGGCGCCAGGAAGGGGGAAGGACGGGAATGTCCCAGATGCCAGGCTTTGTGTGAGGCAGTTTCAGATACATTGTTGCATTACTCCTCTGACCTGGCACAACATGCCCGTATTACAATCAAGGGAAAGTGAGGCCCTGAGAAGTGAAACTCTGAGTGTTAGAGCTGAGATTTGCACCAAGTCTGCTGGCCTCAGAACTGATACTCTTTCCTGGGGTTCCACTCTTCACTGCATGCAGTCATTCCCACCAATGTCGGTACTGAATTCGTGGCGGTCGCGCTTGGGCCCCCAGCCTCGGTTACAGTGGGGGAGATGATGAAGTCACAAAATCAAGGCCAAAGAAGTGCAACCAAGGCCACCCAGCTGCCCCCATGGATGGCTGCAATCCAGACGCCACTCAGGAACAGCTCTGGAGAAAGAGGTGGGGTCCTTGCTCGTGGTTTTTTTTTTCCCAAGACAGAAGGGTTGGAAGCCTGTTTGTGTCTCATCTGTTTCTGCCTCTTCCCCAGCGCCCTCTCAAGTTTGGTTCTTTCCTCAGTTTTCCACTCCCCTCCCACCCTCACCAATCTCTTCCTCCAGAATAATTTGTGTGAACACCCACACACACTGCTTTTCCCTTCATTTCAACATTGGCTCTACCCCCATTTCTGCCCTCTGTACTCCTCTCATCCTTGACTTCATCAGAATAAGCAACACAAGCAATTACTTGCAGCAAATGTGTTCAGAGCCTTCCCTCAACCAAGTCCTTCCTCACCCTACACTGAAGTGTGGTCATAATAAAATTGAGAGAGAGAGAGAGAGAGAGATTTGGACATTGGGATACTAATCTTCCCAGAGATTAGACCCCAAATATTCAGGTCAATTTTTATTTTAAGGACTGGTCATTGTGATTTCTGTAGATATTTTGTAAATTTTCACTCATATTACTTATCTTGGATTTGCCACGTACCTAGACAAAGGGTGTTGGAAGGGCAGCATCTCTTCAACTACTGCTAAGGATCAGCAGGTCAGGAGCTCATGGGCTTTATACTCAGGTAGGGTTGGGTTTGAAGAAGCCAAGTCTATCACTGACTGGCTGTGAGACATAGAGCAAACATCCAGCCTAATGTGCACATAGAGCACTTAACCTCTCTGAGTCTCCGCTTCCTTATCTGAAAGATGGAACCAGAACAGCTATCTTCTAGGACTGGGTTAAGAACCCAGGTTTTAGGGTTAGATCCAAGCTTGACTCTTGCTCTGCCGTTTACTAGCTCCGTGATCTTGGGTAACTGGATTTCTCCAACCTTACTTCCTGGTTGGTAAAATGGGAGACAATAATAGTGACATAATATTTTAGGATACTGTAGGATTAATTATAGGATTATCAGGGGGATTCCAGCAAGTAACACCTGAGAAGCTCTTAGTCCAGGATATGACAAAAAGCAAGCACTTAATGAACGGTAGCTATTCCTAGGGTTAATGAGATGGTACTATGAAGCTCCTAGTACCAGGGCTAGCCCCCAGCTGAGTTTCAATAAATGTTCATTCTTTATCTTTCCTCCCAAGCAAAGGCAGTAAAGTAAATTGGATATTTAATGATTATCTCCCCCTCCAGCCTAATGTGCATAAGATTAATACTCCCCTGTTCTTCCCCTTTGCATCTGGTGACACTTCTTATTAAGAACAAGGGTGCCTTATAAGGAGCCCTGCCCTGAAGAAGAATAAAGAGCTGCTTGCACCCTGTGGTTTCAGAAGTGCTGAAGGCTTTATTTGCTTCCAATGCCTTTCTTCCAGCAGTCTATATAGAGGTGGAATATTATCTCTTCACTGGCTTGCCTTTGGGTTACAACATTAGCGCCTGGAGGTTTTTGGTTGAGGTGCAGCTATCTTTACTGAGTACGTCCCTTTTTATTCACACATGAGCATAGATGAGTCAGGTAACCACCCTGCAGGACAAGACTATGGGAATAGTACATTTTAAGAAGAGAGAACAATAAACTCTATGCCATCCAGAGGGACAAGGATGGGCTTAAGCAACCGGGAGGTGCCTGAGTGGGTCCAGAAGACACTTTCTCTCTGTTTTCTCAATTTGCCCGGGGACATCGTCTGGGTGAAGGAGTAGAGCCGGAGCAGACCCAGCCAGCCCCTCCGTGGGGCCTTTGAGAACTCTGTGAGCAGCAGATTCCCGCAATGTGGACACTGCTCACTGAGACTCAGGTGGGCGCAGATGGGGTACCTCGGTCATGTCGTCTAATCAGAAGCAAAGTGACAAGTGTATAGCTTAGGTGGAGCTCTGTGTGAAGTGGGCCCCAGAAAGAATAAAGTGCATGACAGGGGTGCCTGGGTGGCTCAGTCGGTTAAGCGTCCGACTTCGGCTCAGGTCATGATCTCACAGTTTGTGGGTTCGAGCCCCATGTCGGGCTCTGTGCTGACAGCTAGCTCAGAGCCTGGAGCCTGTTTCAGATTCTGTATCTCCCTCTCTCTCTGACCCTCCCCTGTTCATGCTGTCTGTCTCTCTCAGAAATAAATAAAACATGAAAAGTTTTTAAAAAATATTTAAAAAAAAAGAATAAAGGGCATGACAGAAACAGAAGGGGGAAGCTAGGGAGGGTCAGATATTTACATAACTAACAACCCACAGAGATTAGCATCCATATGGAGGGGCGGAGTTGATAAACAAAGACAGCAATGTAACTCCTAAGCGGAAGGAGAATTGGGATGTCGGACAGATTGATAGCAAATAAGAAATGGAAGCAGGGATTGATTTTTTTTAAACTTAAACACAAGGTTTGAGGAACAGCAAACTATGCAGAGAGAATCCTTCTTGTACTTGTACCGTGCTTTCTAAATATTTCAGCGGTGGCAAAACCAGACCTATGTTAATAAGCGAGGTCCATGTATTAGAGTACTTCTTTCTGAAGGCTTTTTGCCACCAGAGCTTGATTACTGTTATTTCAATATTTCTAAAGTTGTTGCGTAAACAGGGATATTGCAAATGATTTGTAATTCCCAGGTCACAAATAGGATAAGGAGGGCACAGCTAGATTATGACTTGTGTAATAGATGTACACATTCTTTGTACCCCTGTAGGTCTGAAATCCAGTTTACCGTTCAGATCTGCAAATATAATCTGCATATCATTGCCATTAACGTTCCACAGAAGGGACTCAGGGAGGCAGCAAAAAGGTTGTTTTTTAAACCATAATTAGAGTGGCTGGGGAGGGATATTGTGATATATGAAAAATACATAAAGAGTAACTCCATCTATAAAATGGAGAAGTTGGAGGTCTTTTAGGAATTAACACAGAACAGAAATTGATCCTTTCTTGCCAAAAGCTAGCAGAGGCTTTAAAGCTCTTTCTCCTGCTACAGTGAGAGGTTTTAGCGCTGTCATTCTGTGGACTCACAGGAGAGTTGTGTTTACAGCATTTGTACAGCTGAGAGTAACCAATAACACTTATGGAGTAATTACCGTGTGCCATGCTGTGTGTTCTATGTAGCCTATCTCATCATATAATTGGAATCTATAAAGTAGCAAGTAAAAATAGATGTGGTTAGAGCCAAGGAAATGAAGATTCTGTGCTATATAAAAATTAAAAAAATTAACCTTTGAGTAATTGCAGAAAGGCTCAAAATTCTCTGAAATTTGTAGGTAAATTCTGATACCATCTAATGATGCGTGATGTGGTTTGTAGGTACAAATGGAGAGCAACAAAGATCAGCAGATGATCCCAAAATTAGGGCAACAAAAAAGCCAGAAACAGAGCAGAGAACTAGCTCCTGGCCACATCTCTTATTAGAGAGATGTTGCTAGTTAAGAGGAGAGTAGCATCATAATTGACTGAATGTTCTGGATGTGGGTTGTTAATATAAATTCCTACTTAAGCTCATCTGATAATAAACTGTACTTAATTCACGATGTGACTCTACATCCTTTTATGGTTTTTATGAAGTCTCAACTTGAAAGAACTTGGAGTATTCCTACCTATGGGATGCAGCTGTTGATGAGGGCCCAGATTTTGGCTCTGTATGTTGTAGGTCACGTTCATTGAGTTGGAGAAATATTTACAATATACTGTGACATAGCAGTATATGAAACAACTATGTGTGATATGATTCCATTTTGTAAAACAAACAAAAAAGACAAACGGAACCCTAAACAGTGGTGTTTATTAGTATTAAAAAGTGGGAAATAACTAAAAGCCTAACCGTGAAGCGGTAGTTCGGTAAATTCAGACATAGGCATACCTAGCCACTAAAAATGTGATTGTAGAAAAATATGTCTTGATTCCTACAGCATTCATAATTTATTGTTAAAAAAATAAAACATAGCCCAAAAGAATTTGATCCCTTTTTTTATAAATGGACATTTATGCATAGATAAAACATTTATAAATACAGATACTTACACATTAACATCTTTGCTCTGGGTGGTAAGATTACAGTTGAGTTTTTTTAATATTTGTTTTGGGGAGAGCGCAAGTGAGGGAGGGGCAGAGAGATGGGGACAGAGGATCTGAAGCAGACTGTGCTGACAGCAGAGAGCCCAATGTGGGGCTCGAACTCACGAACCAAGAGATCATGACCTGAGCCCAAGTCGGATGCTCAACCGACTGAGCCACCCAGGTCCTCCAATTTTTTAAATAAAATTTAAACAGATTTTATTTTTTTGAATGATTTTAGATTTGCAGACAAATGAGATAACTTCTCAATGTTATTTAATTTCTCTTTGGACTCGTATATCTTGCTTCTTATCTGAAAAATAAAAACAACCAGTTAAGAATTTAGTCACACTTATTATGTTGTTTCATGTAGCTTATACAGCTCATCTCCACTGGTGATATAATCAAATCCAGAAAACTAAAATATCGGACATATTGAAATGGTCTCTGTGATTAGGATCTAGCTTCAACTTTGTGTCTTAAAGAAATCTTGCTTCCTGTTAAGCTAGCCTGCTAATCAGCAGGGACCTTTCTCTCACTCCAGTGGTTTCTTAACTATCAGGAAATGCTCCTGGTCAGTTACCATGACAGCAGCGCCAACTCAGCTTTCCTGATTTAAAAGTGTCCTTTGTCTTTCCTACCAAACCCCAATTTCTCAGCCAATGTGAGACAAATTAAGCAGAGCAGCATGATATTCTTTGCCCCAGAAGAAATGGTAAGGCAATGAAGGGGCCTTCACCAAGTGAACTCTTTACCAAAACATCAGACAGGGTAGAGGTTGAATGTTTAGACACCTGACAGCCACTTAAAACTGGGTCCCATCCCCAACTCTGCCATATACTTACTGTCAGACTGTGGAGAGCTTGTTAAAACCTTTGTGACTCACTTCCATCATCTGAGGAATAGGAAGAATAATAATACAATACTCTACAAAATAATAGGGCCTGGTGTGAAGTTGAAAGACGTGGTATATAAAGCACCAAATGTGGAGGCTGTCACAGAGAAAGCAGGTAGTAGCGGCTGGCTCTTTGCATATGCAGTTGTGATCACATCTGAAAGTCCCTGGGTGCTTAAAATTGGATACTTTGTATAAAGCTTGTGTACGAGAGGCATCTGGAAGTGGGAAAAATTAAGTATCAAGCTGACTGGCCTTTGGAGAACAATAGATATGGAGAAGGAAAGGCAATAAAGAACTAATTTGGGTAAACGATTTGCTGCCTTGCTTCTTATGAAATTATGACTAGAAGTATTAATAAAAGAATTAGACTATAAATGATCCTCAGAAGTGTTGTTATAAACTTTGACCTCTGCTATTATCTCTATTAAAATGACTCACCGAACACTCTTGGGTGCTGCATGGTGCATGACTGTTAATTATTCTATTGTACTAAAGTTAAATTTAAAATAGATATTATCAGGGTGCCTGGCTGGCTCAGTGCAGGCTGTGAGTCTTGATCACAGGGTCAGGAGTTCGAGCCCCCCATGAGAAAGAGATTACTTAAAAAATAAATATAAAATAGATATTATCAAAACCATTTTCACCTTGTGAAATCTATATAAGAAAATGATTTTCAGGGTACCTGGTTGGCTCTGTTGGTTAAGTATTTGATTCCTGATTTCGGCTCTGGTCATGATCTCATGGTTCGTGGGTTTGAGTCCCACATCTGGCTTGAGGTTCTGTCTCTCTCCATCTCTCTTCCCCTCCCCTGCTCATGCTCGCGCTCTCTCACTCTCAAAATAAATAAATAAACAAATGAATAAATAAATGTAAAAAAATGATTTTCAAAACACATGCTATCACATGTGACTGTTCTGAACACAGGTCACTGAAAATCGAATCTGCATTGAGACTCTACTAGCATTTCTCATATTTTATTCAGAAAGGACAGCAAATGTTTTCAGGAGGGTGCTGGGCTACTATTCCAAATGTTCTCTGTGGTTGCATGATTGAAGAGTGTGTGAGAATTCAACATTCATTTACAGAGACTAAGCATTTCTTCCATCTGGGTGATGAGGTGGTAACATGAAGGGAAGTTGATCTTCAAATCTTGAAGCAATTGCTTCTGATTCACTTCTTTTAAGTAGGTCTGGGAGAATAATGATACTTGACGATAAATGCTGCTGATGGTTCATTAGCAATGAGAAAGGTAAGCTGAAGCACTTGCACTTTGTGACCTACTGAGTTTCTGGACTGTTGAAGTAGCTGCCAAAATTGCTGAGTAACTGTCTGCAAGTCAAAGAACTACCACAGGGAAGAGACTATTTCCAAAGAGTGTTGCTCAGATAGCTGGGTAGAATTGAAGGTCATTCACTTATATTCAGCATTTCCAAAGCTTAACAATGTGAATCATGAAGCTGAAGCTGGCATCACCGGGCTGCAGAATGTCACCACATCAAACAACCGGCTGGCGTCAGGGAAGGAGGCCTGATGTCACTGTATGTTTGACCTATAAGTTTTCTTAACCCAACAGCCAGCTTCCGGTGAAACTTAGTACATCTGAGTGGAATGTCTCCACAGGCTACATGTGGACTTTCAGGATAATTCTTGCATCGTAGTTATGCTATACCGGGAACCATACAGCCAAATGCCATTAGAAAAATAGTTTCTGAATTATACAAATGGAAGAACAGGGAGAAAGGTTTGCTGAGTGGCATAATATAGAGATCATACTGAGCTGGGGAGCAATTAGAATAAAAGTTACATTAGCCAAGTCAAGTCCCATTTTGGGTTTCCATCACAATTATACAGCACACGGTTCCAAAGTGTTACATTTGCAAAAACCAACTTTACAACCTACAACCTGCCTCAGGCTTATGCTCCAGATTTGGCATCTTGTCAGAGAGCTATTTGCAGATAGCACTCTTTTTTGAGGAGCTTTAGAAGTTTTAATTACCCAAACCTTGCAGTGTGAGGCCTAACACCTTTCATCTTCAAGAATTTATAGCCTGACTTAAGGTGAGTGATTAAAAATACAAAAACAACTAAAGACACTTTTTCCCTGAGTTCAGTGATCAGTGTTTTCCCTGAGTTCTCTAAGGCCATCGCTGGGCTTTCTTGGAAGCCAGTGTGGTCCTGGAGTGTGTCCAACCCACTTCAGACTTCACCAAATTAGAGTTTCTACACCTTCTCCATCTCTGAAATTCTTAGATGTGATGGATAAAGAATCTTCTGCCAAACCTGTAAGCTTTCTGGAAGGAAGGGCAGGCTTTTATTCAGCATTACATATAGCCCTAATGCCTACCACGGTGCCTGCTCTGGACTGAAAGTGTGTGTCCTTTCAAAATTCACACGTTGAAACCTAATTCCCAATGTGATGATGTGTGGAGGTGGAGACTTTGGGAGGTGCTTAGGTCATGAGGGTGGAGCCTTTAAGAATAGAATTAGTGCCCTTATAAAAGGGACCCCAGAGAGCTCCTTTGTCCCTTCTGCCATGTGAGGATTACAGCCAGAAGAGACACAGCCAGAAGATGGCCGGTCTATGAACCAGGAAGTGGGTTCTTTACCAGACTCCGAATCTGCTGGCACCTTGACCTTGGACTTCCCAGCCTTCAGAACAATGAGAAGTGAATTTCTGTGGTTTATAAGGCACCCAATCTATGGTATTCTGTTACGGCAGTCCAGATGGAGTAAGACAATACCCAACGAACAGTGGGTATTGAGGCATCTTGATTTGCCAATGTGAAGTGAGCCACCCAGGAAAACTCAATACATATTTATTCATCAGCTGATTAGCAAATAGGTTATTTGGGAAAGAAATTGATCATGTTGTTTTTACCCCCAAAACGATCATGTTATGTACATAGATCATAATGAAGGCATGGGCATTCCATGAAATTAGGAATAAATTCTGATTTTAAAAAGCAAAACAACACATTGAAGAGCAATGTGACTTGAGTGGTCCATTGGTGAGGAATGGGATTCTGACCTGTGGGCTCCTTCCAATAAGGTGAGCTAATTTGCCTTGGCTGGCTCTGTTACACAGAAGAGCAGCGACCAACTGAGCAGAAAGATGGAAGTATCTCGGTGGGTCAGGGGCCAGAGGAGGTGAACTTTACGGATTCTGGCATCCCTGAAATGTTCTAAATCAATAAACGCCAACAAAATTAAACAAAATAACCATGCTTAGAATCCATATTTTC
Source organism: Hyaena hyaena (assembly GCF_003009895.1). Classification (NCBI taxonomy): domain Eukaryota; kingdom Metazoa; phylum Chordata; class Mammalia; order Carnivora; family Hyaenidae; genus Hyaena; species Hyaena hyaena. The sequence goes on from NW_024081233.1 coordinate 914,884, forward strand.
TGTGAAAAAAAAATTCATCAAGTTGTTTCTTCTTGAAAAGACAAAATTAAAATAAAAAGACTATGATGGACTTTTTCTTTCCTTTTCCACCCATTGCTTGGCTGTCATTGGCTTGGCTCAAGCCAATCTAGTGTTCTGCATCTGAGACTGAGTCAGGAGGGGCTTGGTTTCTGCCCCCCGCCCTTGTCTGCTTGCTGATGCTGGTGGGCAGGCTTCTGCATGTGTTTCCATGTTGGCTGACCTTGGGGTTTGGGTTCTGCAGCTTGCAGTGTCCCTCACGGGGTCGAGACACATCCTGGAAGTGACCGACAGCCGGCTCCCCCCGCTTTCTCTGCGGGTGAACTCAGGCAACCAGTAACTCGGTGACTCCAACAGATGTTTTCGTCTCTAGCCCTTGGGCACCTTGCCCTGCTGTCTCGTATACAGAGGGTGATGCCTGGCACCCTGCCCGATGCCACCAGAAATGAGCACAGCCCCAGGGAGTACAGCCAAGTTGTGTCGGCGAGCTGCTTTCTGGGGGCCAGTAGCCATCCGATAAATGCACTGGTCTGCTTCCTCAGAACGCTGTCAAGGGGACACGCTCACTGAAGTACCTTACTGCTTTATGCAACTGTCAGTTCTCTACATTCTGTGTGTTAAGCCATTTTGTTTACGCATTGCATTTGCCTCGTTGTGCAATTGTGGTGACCAGAGGGGTTCACTGGCCAGAAGCCGTAGGTTTCATGGCCGGGTCTAGAGCAAAATATTAGTGGGAAAACATGCTGCCCCGAGCATATTCTGGTTCAACCCTTAAGACTGAAGTCACCTAAACAATAAGAAATAAACCTCTGCCAGTCAACCCAGCTGACATATGCCCACTTTTGGTAAGACCCTGGTACAGTGGAAAAGCACTGAGCCTGTAGTCAGAAAGTGTGGCTACAGGTCCTGGCTCACCATTTATAAGCTGAGTCCTTTACATGTTTCCAATTTATTTTACATTCTTTCTTATCCCTGTTTTAACAGATTTCATTTGCATTGAAGTATTTCTCTAACTGAAAAGAACATATGGGTGAATGGTAGTTAATCTCATTGAGCCTTGATTTCCTCACCTGCATAATAGAATTCATTCATTCTTTCAGCAAAGGTTCAATGCATATTTTGCCTCTGCTGGGCACTGGCCTGGGTCCTGGGGTGCTGTGGGGAAGAAGACTGAGTTCTGCCCCAGCAGACTCTCGGTCCATTGGCCACAGCCATTTTTCAGAGAAAAGTTGCAAAGCGAAGAACACAATGCCCTCGCAGAGATAACAACCCAGAGCCTTCGGAATAAGGGGCCATAAGAAACCCACTCTGCTGGGACGGTCAGGTCAAGCTCCATCCACAGGTGAAGTTCTGAGCTGAGTCTAGAAAGGTAAGCAGGATTGGGTCAGCCATGACGGGGCGGAGCTAGGAGTGGGAGCAGGGGGAATGTACTGGGAACAAAGGGGAAAGCATATTTTGGGCACAAAAGGGCAATGAGAGAGCATCTGGAGACAGGGAGACGCTGCTCCTGGAAGAAGGCAGGGCGCAGGAGACCCACATGCCCGCATCTGCAGGAGGCGCTGGGCCTGAAGGAGCAGAATGAGTTATCACCAAGGTCTCAACATGATGTAACGATTAAGCGTAAAGAAATGTAATCTCAGGCCGCCTTAATCCAGTGTCTCCAACAAGAAAGGTAATTGTTGGGTGGTGCTTTTCATTACAACAATCAAATAGAACTCTTTTCTTCAAAGAGGAAGTATCTTTACATGGTTCAACTACCAAAATGTATAAAAGTACGTTTATGGGAAACTTCACATTCCTGTCCCAATCCTACATCAGCCTGGTTCCCATCTCCCTCAAAGAGTTAGTCCTGGGGCTAGCCCTCGTTTCTCCAGCTAAGGAATATGTTAACATTTCCTTCCTTTAAAACCAGCGGACAGCACTCTGTATAATATTCCATGCTTTTGTACCTTGCTTCTTAAAATTTTGCACAGTATTTCAGTTATCACTTACCATACATTCTTCAGTTAGAGCTATATCATATCCCATGATGTGTTCTTTTTAAATTATTTTTTAAATGATTATTTATTTTTGAGAGAGAGAGACAGAAGGAGAGAGAGAGAGAGCAAGGGAGGGAGGGCAGAGAGAAAGAGACACAGAATACGAAGCAGGCTCTAGGCACTGAGCTGTCAGCACAGAGACTGACACGGGGCTTGAACCCACTACTGTGAGATCGGGAGCTGAGCCAAAGTCAGAAGCTTAACCAAGTGAGCCACCCAGGCACACCTCCTATAATGTGTTCTATTTAATAATCCCTTGGCTGTTGAATAGTTAGGTTGTTTCCTTTTTTCCTTTAATAAACATGCATCAGGAAATCATCTGAACACACACACACACACACACACACACACACACACACATATATTTTACATGTATAAGTATCTTTGTAGGATAAATTCCTAGAAATGAAATTGATAAATTAAAGTGATGTGAATTTTTGAAATTCTGTAGTTTCTGCTAAATTTTTCTCCCTATGCGTTGAACAATTTACACTCCCACCAGCAATGCCTACTAGTAACTGTCCCTCTCTATTCTTACCACACAGATGTTCTGAGACATGTAATTCTATAAGAGAAAACTGGTATTTCCATGTGCTTTCCATGTCGACTCCTTCTGTGGAGGGAGGATAAATCTTTCAGATTTCTTTTTCCATACATTCTCATGCACGTACTATCTAGTTTTACGTCATGTTGAGTATATTACTCAGTGAAAGCTAAGACCTTTCCAGGGTCTACAGGTCCTGTGGTCTGGTATCCAGACATGTGAGAATTTAACATGGACTAGAAAATAGAAGGGAAAATTTATGAAAGAAAGAGATGATAAAAATGGGAAAATGATATCAAGCCTTCTAGATGCTAAGGTCAGGCACTAAGTTTCCCTTTGGAGGCTTCTACATATTAGGAATGTCTCCTTAGGAAAGTGTTTTGATTTCATAATGGAAATTAGGAAGAAATATTTGCGTTATGAAAACTTGTGTTATCTTCTGCTTTGATAGAAATCAACTTCTTTCCCAACAAAGTAATACAAGTTGTGTTATAGATTTAAGAGCAAGTGATTTTTTTTTACAGTGACAAAGTCAGGATTCTTGTAACAAAGTGAAATGGAACATTGAAACAATTTTCTGGATTTCTCTGGCTACCAGCTAACTATCCCATCTGCTATATGCATATGATAGAGTTAAAGTAATTCTTTAAGTTTCGAATAACTATGACAGTCAACTGTTTTCTGGTATTCATTGTTCTTTTCTTTCACTCAACTAGAATTTTTCTTGGGCATCAAGAATTTTGCCCCAGTTAAATAAAGTCACTCTTTCTTAGCCTGCTTTGCAGCTAGATGTAACAATGTGATTTCATTCTAGCAATGAGATGTGAGCAGAAGTGATACATAGTATGTCCAAGTCCAGACCTAAAAAAGTTGCATGTGAACAGCCATTGTATTTCCTCCCTTTATGCTGGTTGGGATGTAGATGTGATGTCAGGAACTAGAAGAGCCACCTTGGACTCAGAGGTGGAAAGCATGCTGGAGTCTTGAACTTCTATGTAAAAACCTCTTCTTTAAACTACTGCAGGTCTGAGTCTTTTGGTCACAGCATCTTAGCCTGCATCCCCAAAAGTGCAATGTATCTTTGCTTCATAAAAAACTTAGTGTCTTAAAACAACAATCCTCTATTAGCTCGTGATACTGTGGTTTGTCACCTGGGGCAATGCTCCAGCTGAGAACTCCTTTTACTAGTTTTGCCTGGGTTCACCTGCATGACTACAGGTAGCTGGTAAATCTTTTAAGGGACCACTGGCTCTGGATGGCCTCACTCATGTGACTGACAGTTAGCTGGGGCGATGGAAGCAAGTGAGCCATGTGTCCCTAGCAGTTAGCAGGAAGTCTAGGCTTCTTCACATTGTGGCTGAAAGTCCAAATGCAGCAAGAGATAGCAAGGCCCAGTGAGCATTCATTTTCACACCTCTGCATGTGTCATAGCTGGTCATGCCACATTGGCTGAAGAAAATCCCATGGCCAAGCCCTGAGTAAATGTGGGAGGAGATTAACCAAGGCTGTATGTTTTCATAAGGGTCTGTTAACACACCTTTGATATTTGGGTCTGGATAATTCTTTGGGGTGTGGGCTATTCTTTGCATGATAGGCTGTTCGACAGTGTCCCTGGCTCCTACCTATCAGATGGCACTAACAGCCCTCTCCACACCCCTCGGTCATGACCACGGAGCATGTCTCTAGACGTTGCCAATCTGGGTTACAGAATTGCCTTCAGTGCAGAAGCACTTGTTTACAGGGAGATATGAATCTGGTGTAAATCAGTGGAGGTTATTAATGCAACAGTCTACCACATTCAACAATTGATGTAGTACCTTTTCTGTGCTACATTGTTAACTTTACATTCTGAAGCTGTACTGATTATTTATGCTTAAGTGTGTGTGTATTTGAAAGGCTGTGCTTTTGGTTTAGGGATTCAGTCCTTCTTTTCAGGGCTTCATGTTGTTTGTGATTCTGACTTTTAGACTTGGACTTTGCTAGCACAGAATTGACTTCGTTTATTAGAAACTATTGTGTTTTAATAGATTGGATTATTGCACCTAAATCATTGTTTCCTCTTTGAACTACATATTCTCCATTGCCATGTGATTTAACTGTGCCTTTACAGATGGCAGATACACATCCTTGCTTCAGACTTTGGGCTTGACCATGTGACTTGCTTTGGCCAATAGAAGATGGATATAAGTGAGACAGTGCCAATTCTGAGCAGGGACTTTTAAAAAAACATGTTTCTGCTGGTTCCTCCTGTGCTGTTGCTTCCTGCCATGAGAACAACTTGTCCTAGATAGGAACTAATCCTTTTGCTTTGTTCCCCTTCAGGGGCAAACTTGTGGAGCAGACTTGAACTTGACCTCCAACCTGGAACAGAGATACCAGAGTTCACCCACAGACCCTAAGTGAGAAATGAAGATTTATTGTTGTAAGACTTTAATATTTTGGAATTGATTATAGCATTATCACAGCAGAAGCTGACTAAAACAATGTCCATTTTTAGAATTCTGTCAAATCATCTTTATTCAAAAAGTACATAATCATAAAAATTAGAAGATTAAGAAAAGAAAAATCACCTGTAATCCCACTGTCCAGAGAAAAGCCATTGTCAACATTTTGATACATATATATGTATATATATATGGATATATCCAGATTTTTTCTGTGTATATTAATTTATTCTTTCATTCAACAAATAGATTTTGAGCTGCCTACAAAAAGCTAGATGCGGCTAGATTCAGTAGTATCTGAGATGGACATGTCCCTGTCTTCGAGGAGATTATATTCAGGTGGGAAAATAACCTCAACAATTATGAAGCAATCCAACATTCATTTATAATTCTGATAAGTGCTGTCAAAGGGAAATAGAGTGTGCTGGGAGAGTGTTTAACAAGAGGGCATGATGTATTCTGAGGTCAGGAAAAGTTTCTAAAGAAATAATATGCATGTGTATATATGTATATGCATATATAAGGTTTCATACATTATAATATATCCAAAACTTCATAATCATAAACATATTTTTCTTACATAGAAATATAAATATTAATTAGTATGTTCCCTTCATTCAACAATAAAAAACGAACATCTTTCCACATTAATGAATGGTTTTACAGTATCATTTTAATAGCTGCATCATATTCCACTGATATGTGTTTATCATGTTTTATTTAACCAATCCCCTGGTTTTGGACATCTCAGCTGCTTTTCATTTTTAGTTACTCTAAACAATCTTGTCAGGAACATTCTGGCAACTCTAGTATGTTCGTTGAAGAGAAATAATTGTGGTGAAAATTAGTAAAATGCTGCAAAGCAAAATTCGGTAACATATCCTGACCTCACATATCCCCTATGGAAGCATAATGGAAATATTTATTTTTGAAATAAAATTTCTCATGACTCAGTTAGTCATTCCTGAAGATCCTCAGGGAAAATTTAGACTATCTTTCTTGGATGAAAATTTATTGGTGGTAGATACGGGCAGAATGTCAAGAGGAATAACATGTATACAAAGTCAAAAAAGCCAAATACCACCTCTGCTTTTCCAAATCAAGATGTGATCTGTTACCATAATACTTATTGCTGGTTTAGCTTTTTTTTTTTTTTTTTTTTTTGGTCAGTGTGATTATTGTTACTTCATCTGTGGCCTGTTTCCAAAAGCAATGAGTGAGCCTCCACAAGATAATCACTAGAGTATCTGATTCTTTCGTGAGTAATAGGCCAGGGAAGTGCACTAACAAAGAGTTTTGCTTGAATGTATCTCAGGAGATCAAAATTGTCTGAATGAAAACCAAGCATGAAAAAATAATAGAATTCACATGATTTGTTTTGATACAGGAAAACAAAGTCTGACATTCTTATTTTGTTTAGGATTGTATATCCAGGAAGGATATGAAATGTAATTTTTAGCAGGTTTAATGGTATAAAGTTATACTATGGTATTTTGACTTCATGATATGGACAAATCTATTTACCTTGTGATTGACTATGAGGTAAACTTGCACATGTGCCCATGCTATACTCATCTCTATGCGCAAATAAGAAGAAAAAATGATAAAAAGGTCTCACTAATTTCAGTTTACTTCGATAACATAAATATGACATGGGTACATCTGTAATTTGGGGAGTTGTAACTTCAATGGCTACATTTAACTGAATGTCCATCAAAAATGGGATCCTTTGGAAGGTATTCCCTCTTCTCTTTGGTTAACCTGCACTGACTCACATTTTAAAGGATTTTTTTTTCCCCAGGAGAGTAATGGAATCTACAGCTTTCTACTTTAAGTCAATGACCTTGAATCAGTCAGAAGTATCCATAAGTAATGTAAGCTGGTCCTTCAGAGGAAATGTCTCTCATTTGCCAAGACATTAGATTCTTGCTCTCAGGTAGGTACATGTCTTATCTCTCTTTTTCCTTTGGAAAGGATTAGATCAGTAGATAAGGGGAAAAGTTCAGGGAGCTCAAAAATACTCAATGTAACCACAGTGAAATTGTGGTTACAATACTTTATTCTGTGTTTTGTACTGGTTTAAAGTAACCTTCTAAAATAGTGGTTTGATGATGTCCCATTCTACAGCAATGTCCAGGACTCAAAAACATGACTGAGCACTCTGTCCTCTAAAAGAGAGGCTTTGCTGCTCAGCTTTACTGTCCTCTTAGAAAATTGTTACTGCAACTCAGTTTAATGTATCAACAAATGTGTCTTGAGTGTCCACCCCCCTCACCATCGCCCAGTGTCTCCTGGGTCTGTGACTTTTTGGAGCATAAAGTCTGGTGGAGGAGACACATAATTCACAGGTAAATAAAATGGAGAATTGAGGTAAGTCTATGTAAGCAGTAAAAGCATAATATAAAGTTAGAGACTGGGATGTAGGAGGGAAGAAGGAGAGCCAATTCAGACAGAGAGGGGAGGAAGACCTCTCAATGAAAAGCAAAGAAAGGGTCAGTGTGAGTGTTTGCTAACTGCTAATATGTGCAGTGCTTATAACAGGGCCCAACAACACAGAGTAGGGCTTCAATAAATGGTGCAGGATGAATGGATGGGTGGATGTGTGTGTGAGTGAAACGCACTTGGGGCAGAGAGATGAGCCTGGGGAGTAAAAGGTTGTCAGTGTGGCTGGAGCTCTGTGGACAAGATGGAAGACGCTCAGAGGTGAGAGCTGTGGGTCTTCTCGGTAAGGAGTTTGGATTTGCACATCAGGGGAATTCATTTGAAGGTTTTAAGATGGGAGTAATATGAATATTGCTTTAAAAGTTTGTCTAATAATACCCCCAAAAGCCAAAATAATCTTGAGAAAAAGAACAAAACTGGAAACCTCACACTTCTTGATTCAAAGCTTACTACAAAGCTACAGTAAACAAAACAGTGTATAACTGGCATAAAGACAAATGTGGAGACCACTGCAATAGCTAGGTAGTCCAGAGTGAGCCTAGATGTTTCAGAGGGGAAAAGGACAGTCTTTTCAGCAAATGGTGTTGGAAAAGCCGGATATCTGTATACAAAAGAAGGATGTTGGACCCTTACCTTACACCATATAAAAAAAATGAACTAAAAACAAATCAAAGACCTAAATGTAAAATGTTTAGAAGAAAACAGAAAAAGCCTCGTTGGATTTGGTAAGATTTCTTGGGAGTGACATCAAAAGTACAGACAATAAAAGTAAAAATAGATGAACTGGACTCCACCAAAATTTAAAACTTTTGTGTAGTGAAGGATACAATCAACCGAGTAAAAAGGCAACCTGCAGAACGGGAGAAAACATATGAAAATCTTCTGGGTAAGTGGTTGATATCCAGAATATATAAAGAAACCTGCAATTCAACAACAACAGCAACAAAAAGCCAAACAGCCTGATTAAAACCATGAGCAAAGGACATGAGTAGACATGTTTTCAAAGAAAATATACAAATGGCCAATAAGCATATGAAAAGAGGTTCAACATCACTAATCATTAGGAAAATGCCAATCAAGACAACAATGAAATATAACTTCATACTCATTAGGATGGTTAATATCAAGGAAACCCAGAATATAAAAAATGTTGGCAAGGATGTGGAGAAATTGGAACCCTTGTGCACTATTGATGGGAATGTAAACCGTTATAGTCACTATGGAAAACAGTAAGGTGGTTCCTCAAATATTAAAAATAGAATTACTGTATCATCTAGCAATTCCACTTCTGGGTACAGATCTAAAAGAATTGAAAGAAGGGACTCAAAGAGATGTTTATACGCCCATATTTATGGCAGCATTATTTATAATAGCCAAAATGCAAAAACAACCCACATGTCCACTGATGGATGAATAGATAAATAAAATGCGGTATACATATACAAAATATTATTCAGCCTTCAAAAGGAAGTTCTGTCATATCTGTACAATGCATGGAACCTGAGGATATCGTGCCAAGCGAAATGAGCCAATCACAAAAAGGCAAAATGGTGGTGGCCAGGAGCTGAGGGAAGGGGATATAGGAGCTTATTATTTAATGGGTCCAGAGTTTTAGTTTTGCAAGATGAAAAAGTTCTGGAGATTGCACAAAAATGTGAATATACTTACCACTACTGAACTGTACACAAAAATGTTTGAGATGGAAAATTTTATTTATGAATTTATTCTTATTATGAATTTATTATATATTTATTATAGAGCTTAAAAAAATTTTAATTATGTATTTATTTATTTTTCTTTCATAGTTTATTGTCAAGTTGGTTTCCATATAACACCCAGTGCTCATCCCAACAAGTGCCCTCCTCCGTGCCCATCACCCTTCTTCCCGTCTCCTCCATCCCCATTAGCCCTCAGTTTGTTCTCAGTATTCAAGAAAAAATGCCTACTATTAATGCCCTTACAGAAAGTAATATAATGGATAGCCTTCCTCCCCTTTGGGCCACGCCCATGGGCTCCTCTCCTGGAGTTCGCGGAGTGCCAGGTGACCCTGTGCTTTCTTTGTTTCTGCGCATGATGTTCATCCTCCCCTTGGGTGGAAGACTCCTCAGCAAGAACTGCTCGGCCTCCTTGCGGCAGCCTGGCCATCTTCCCTTCACGAATGTTTGCCTCTTCCTCAGGTGTGAGAGGCAGTGCCATTCAAGTATCCAGAGACTGATAGTCTCAGAGATCAAGAACTAAAAAAGATGTTAAGTGAAGACCTAGTTCCGTAGACTTTGAGAACATCACCCTGGGGGTTCGCTGGTAGTTGAAGGACAGTGTCACTGTGTCAGCCTGGGCTCGGGCACACTCTGATCAGGCACCCATAAAAAGCACTAAATGCTGATTGGCAGAAGCATATACTAAAACAATTCTGATTTGGTTTCTTTCCAGTTATTTACACAGTTTGACATTATTGATTTTAATTAGAAAAGTGAATGTGTGCAAACAAAAGATTTACAAAATCTTCTTGCATCAAGTGTGCTCTGGCTTGGGGTACACAATGCCTGAATTGACGGAAAGTGTCCAACTGTCAATTACCGAGATGAACCCTTAATTTCTCCATCTCCCATCCTCACACTTGGTGCTTCTTATCACACTCTACTGTGGCATAATCCTCCCATTCCAAACAGTCTGCAAACACAGGTGGGGGTGCTGTGTGGAGAGAAAGAGACAGGGGGAAGAGAAAAAAAAAAAAAGGGAAGAAAGAAGGAAAGGGGAGAGGTAGAGAAATAGAAAATCTGTTCTGGGAGCCTCTAAGTCAGTGGTTCTCAAACTTGAGCGATCATCAGGATCACACAAGGCCTTGTGGCCACACCGAAGCTTGGGTGAGGCCCAAGAAGTTGCATTGTTACCTGTCCCCAGGAGATGCTGCCACTGCTGGTCCAGGACCACTGCCCCAAAGCAGTGGGTCTTAATCACCATGGAACGGGAGAGTCACCAGAGGAGCTTTGAAGAACTCTGCTGGCCAGGCCAGGCCTGAGACCAGATGAATCAGATGCTCTGAAGACAGAACCCAGGGAATAGTGTTTTTCGAAAGTTCCCAGTGTTTCCATGAAGTAGCCAAGGTTGAGGACCACAGATTTGGGTGCCTTGCTACTCAAACTGAGCTGGGCTGGCCAGCAGCAGGGGCGTCGCCTGAGAGCGGGTTAGAAATGCCCAGGGTCAGGCCCTACTCCAGGCGGCCGGGTGGGCGCCTGCATCAAACAAGCGAACTCCTCTAAGGCCAGTATGCACAGGCACGCCTGCGGGGAAATCGGGCCCTGTGGGGAGATCTTGTCATGCGGGCTGGAGGAAGAGAGCCACACATCCGCAGAAACAGGAAATTCGCTGCTGCGGTCACACTGCACAGAGGGCTCGGAGACGACAGTGCCGGGGACGGAGCCCTCCCATCAACATTGCTTTTAAATACATCCAAGCCCAGTGTCTTACGGCGAGGCTTCATTTAAAAAATCAAATGAAAGAAACAGATTAAACATTTTTTGATCTTCATAGGGACGTGTTCTTTGTGTATTAAAACAGTCCCTTTGGGGGCGCTGGGTGGCTCAGTCGGTTAAGCGTCCGACTCTTGATTTCTTGATTTCTCACGATCTCACAGTTTGTGAGTTCCAGCCCTGCACCGGGCTCTGTGCTGACAGCATGGAGCCTGCTTGGGATTCTGTGCCCCTCTCTCTGCCCTTCCCACGCACTCTCTCAAAAAATAAACTTAAAAAGAAGAAGAAGAAGAATGTCTGCTACCTTCATGCAGGGAAAACTGACTCAGTGATTCTTCCTAGGTGGTTGTTTTAGGGTCGGTGGCTTCACTGACCCACCATGTCGTAGTCAAGGTGTGTTTGAGCACCCATTTTTCAGATGCTGTTTTGTGAACTTAAAGGGCAATCCAGAGGTGCCAGATATGAAATTCTAATCTCACCAAAAAACACAAAGAAAACCAAAACACCCCCCAAAATGGAAGCAGCATATGGTGGGAAACTACCTGAAGAGGCAGAGACCACAGCAAAGGAAGGCAAGGAAGCACAGGGGCTCTGGAGCCCGGCTGTGTAAGCTCCAATCCTGCCGTTGCTACTTACTCCCTATGTGCCCTTTGCGAGTAAATTGATTCCCTGTTATCCATTTCCTTCATCCCTAAAATGGGGGTGTTGATGAAAATGATCCCTCCTCCACAGGTTGTTGGGATAAAACAAGGTACTATTTGTCAAGCTCTTAGGTCTGGGCTATTACATCATGGTTGGTGTATAATGATTGTTAAATACACAGGATAAGAAACATGAGAATTTATATCCTTTTGCAGAGTTCCACTGTGGGAAAAATGTGGAAGACACTGCCTCAAGTTCTAGAAAAATATCCTCTGTCTGTGGGACCAAGTAATTTTATTTATTATTTATTTATTTTTAAGTTTATTTATTTTGAGAGAGAGAGAGAGACACTGTAAGCAAGCATGAGCAGGGAAGGGGCAGAGAGAGAAGGAAAGAGAGAATACCAAGCAGGCTCTGCACCATCAGCATGGAGCCCAACTCAGGTCTTGATATTATGAACCTGAGATCATGACCTGAGCCAAAATCAAGAGTTGGACATTTAACCTACTGAGCTACCTAGGTGCCCCAGGACCAAGTAATTTTAAATTGCTCCCATGAAGGGAGCATTTCACGATGAGGGAATCTTCATGTTCTGATGCTGCGGCTGAGTAAGTTTGGCTAAGTCCATAAATAAAATGGAACATGACTTGGGTGCCTGGGTGGCTCAGTCGGATAAGTGTCTGACTTCGGCTCAGGTCACGATCTCATAGCTTGTGAGTTTGAGCCCCACTTCGGGCTCTGTGTTGACAGCTCAGAGCCTAGAGTCTGCTTCAGATTCTGTGTCTCTCTCTCCTTCTCTCTCTCTCTCTGTCTCTCTCCTGCTAGTGCTCTGTTGCTCCCAAAAATAAATAAACTTTAAGAAAAAGGAACAGGACTGTCACTTCTATAGCCAAGAAATAGGAAGTAAGTGACCCATGATTTAGAAGAAAAAAATGATAAAAAGGACATAAATTAATGAAGAAAAAGGAGTATTTCCAAAAGAGGATAAAAGAGTAATAGTCAATAACACCTTGGAAAATCTCCTTCTCTGAAGAAAAGTTAGATACAGTGAATTCAGAAGAAAGAGCTTTTGTAGACCATTTATACCTAACAGGTTTCATATCAGCATGTGATTAGGAAATTATTTTTTAAATGCTTTCAACTGACAAAATAAAAAACAAAGTGTTTTCCCTTTGTTAAGAGGAAGGAGATGGCCCGAGCAGCCTTATCCTGAGGATGTCCCTGGTCACGAGGTTCTATCTCTTGGGGCATGTGGGTCCACCCAGCCACATAATCCAAACACGCTAAAACACACACACGCAAACATAATCCAAGCTGCTTTCCCCAACCCCAGGGCCTCCATGAAACCACCATGAGCCATACACAAGGATCACATCACATCACCCCAAATCACACATTTCAAATTGTAGAGGCAGCCCGGCAAATAGCCTCCCTCCTGTCCATTGAGAAATCTCTCTCTCCTGCTTTGCAAGAAATTGCCTCACTGGTCAGTCCATCACCTCTTTTGGTGGATCCTTCTCTCGATTACTTTCTAAAGTTGAAGTGTCCCGTCCTTGACTCTCTTCTCTGCCATCACCCTTACTTTAGAGATCTCATCCTGCCATGAAGACTTTGCCATTGTATCTCCAGTGTAGACCTCACTCCCGAACCCCAGGCTCATCACTCACAAGCGTCTGCACTTCCTCTAGCACATCTCATGGACAATTCAAATGTAGCCTGTCCAAAATTGAACTTCTGATCTTCCCCCAAAACCTGCTCCTTCCAAATCTCAGTTGATAACCACCTCAGTCTTCCAGCTGTTCAGGACAAAAACCTTGGAGCTATTCCCAAGCCTTCTCCGCCATTCCCAACAGTTAATCCATCAGGAAGTCCTGATTCAAAAATTATCCAGAATTTGACCACTTCTCACCCCTCTGCTGGTACCACTCTGATCTAAACAGCCTCTGTATTTTACCTGGATTGTTACAAAAGCTTCCTCATCTTTTAAAAACGTTAATTAGAGCATGTCACTCTACTGCTCAAAAATCTGCATGGCTCCACATTTTGCTCAATAAAAATTGAAGCTCTTAATGTCTTCCATGGTCTGGCAAACTCCTTGTTATATCTCTGATGTCACTTCCTGGTGCTCTCTCCCTGCCTCACTGCCCTCCAGACAGACTGACCTCCTTGAATGGGATGCACCTCAGGGTCTTCACCCTGGCAGGCAGGTCACCTGGCACATTCTTGACTCAGATGCGATGTGGCCTACTCTCTCACTTCTTAAAGGCTTTGCTCAAAAATAATCTTTGTGGGGGCGTCTGGGTAGCTCAGTCACTTAAGCATCCAACTTCGGCTCAGGTCATGATCTCACAGGTTGGAGTTCCACATCAGGCTCTGGGCTGACAGATCGGAGCCTGGAGCCTGGTTCAGATTCTGAGTCTCCCTCTCTCTCTGCCCCTTCCCCACTTGCACTCTGTCTCTCTCTGTCTCTCAAAAATGAATAAATGCTTAAAAAATCATCTTTTTAATGAGACCTGCTCTGGCCACTGTATCAAAACTATATCCCTACATTTACATCCCCACTTCCTTACCTTCTAGTATTTGTTGTTTCTCTTAGCACTTTGAATCTTCCAACATACTGAATAATTTGCTTATTTATTATCTGTCTCCCTTTGCTAGAATGTAAGCACCATTAGGTCATGGAAATTTGACATGTTTTATTCATATCATAGGTACTCACTAAATATTTGCTGAAGGAATGAATTCCTGATCGGCTTGGCTCTGACTTTGGGGCCAGGGGGCCCCAGTAATCTCTCTAGGTCATCAGAAAGATATATCATATTTAAAAGACTGAAAAAGTGACCCTTCTGGCAAGGGGTCCCTTTCCAGGCTCCTGCCTTGTCCCTGCTGGCTCCTCCCCCCTGGCCCCAAGTGCCCATCTGTCCTGTCCAGCACCAGCCATCATGATGCTAGTGCTAGTCAAGCTTCACCTGCTATCAGTCTGCTTGGTTTCGGGCACCTTCTGTCACTCAATCCAACACAAATATATATCATCGTCAGTGACACCAGTTGGCTTTGTATGTCGTGGCCAGAGTCTGCTTCTGGGCTAGGCATATTTGTAAGTCTGATGTCCTTAATTTTGTATACTATGTAGTTGTCCATCCTAGTTACTACCTTGGAGCCAAAAGTAAGGGCTAGTGATACCAAAACATTTAGCCTAGCTCCTTAGAGCTGTCATTTCACGGCCCCTCTAGCCTCAGAACTGTTAGACACACATCCCTCAAAGCCATAAGATATGGTTGAGAAAACCATTGATCTATTCAGGCTAAAGAGTCATTATAAGCCCCCTAGATTACTGGGAAAACCATCACTCCTTGTTATTTCAGAAGTGCTGGTCATCATCCTATTTTTCTCTCTTTTTGAATTAACTCTTATTGTTTGGTTAAAAAAAGAAAAGCTACAGGGGGAATAGAGGACAATTGTCAAATATACCAGGCTGAACAGTGAATATGTGCTAATTCTGAAGGCACATGCCATTAATTTTTTTTCTTTTACTGTATGTGTCATGATGTTAAATGTTATGCTTTTTTGTTTGTTTATTTTGCTTTTATAAAAGAGTGACAATAAATCAGTTTTAAATGGTAAAATGACTATTGGCCTTGAAGTCTTCCCAAGGAGGCCACTAGTTCCCTGGGAGGGAAAAGCTAGCAGGTAATTATAGAGGCAACATTACTTTTGAGAATCTGCACTGTGCCAGCCACTTTAACATATATATTAGCCCTATATATACATATATATACACACTAAGTACCTGGATCACACAGCATCTACATTCTCTAGGACAGCACCTGGTATGTAGCAGAGGCTCAATGCATGTCAGTTTCTCGTATCCTTCTTTCTTTAGATGATTTCTGATGGCACACAAAGTCATAAAAGAAACACTCACTGAATGTGACTTTAGACAAAAGAGTGTGGTATAATCATAAAAATAGCATATGTTTATATAGTATTAATTGTTAGGTGCTATTCTATGCTACTTATATGTGTTAATTCATTTAATCATTTCAACAATCTTGTGGAATACATTGTGTCAGGGCTCCATTTAACAGACTGGCCAAGGTTTCGTATATACAGGCAGTAAGTGAGAAAATTGAGACTTGAACTTGGGAAGTGCAACTCCAAAGTCCCAGCGCTTAGCCGCTATGCTGTTAAGACCACTGTGGATTGCACTGATGTGATTTTGTGGCTTCATCTGACACTGCATTGATTCCACAGTCAGAAATTTTCCTCTATCCTATTACAATGACTTAATCAGGGACATGCTATAAACCACTTAGCAGAGATGCCTGCAACACAACCGGGGCCAGTGGGCTAAAGCTAAGGAGATTGATTTATGGCCCCACCACCCTTCAGTTCCAGGCATATTGCTTGAAATATACACACAAAAAAGGCAAATTGACACCACAATTTGTTAAATTGCAGATTGTACTGATGGTATAGTTACAATAAATACTATGCCCTTTGAAAGCCTCAAATCATTACACAGTGTTAGACATATGAGTATTCTCTTATAAGCTGGAAATAGGCAATAATCCATTTTCATAGTAGAAATCTGTTTTGGCAATTGTTGCTTCCTTTTGGGAATGACACTGTTTAATTCCGCCTCCTAGGTGTGGCCAGACCGCCCATGATCTCGACCTTCTTTGTAGATATACCAGTAAAGCTCTTTGTAGTGTAGCCCATTATTGGAAAACAAGAAAAGGTTTCCAGAAGAATCTTAGAGCCACAGGATTTCTTTAAATAATGGTATCTTGTGTTGCTTACTTTTAAAATAATTTCTAGTACAAGAGAGGACTGTGTCCTACAAGAGCTGCCCCAGAAAGCTTATGAACAGGAATAATGGTTTGTACCACTGCTTTCTGGAAAGCAAATGGGATTTTCATGTGAACCCAGCAAAGGGTCAGACCACACTGACATATATTTTTTGGTTTCTAATCTTACCTCCACTGCCATTATGGACTGCATTACACAACCCTCTGACCCAAGGCCCAGTATGTGAGCTTTTTATCAGCTCACAGAGTCGTCTCAGCATAGCATGGCTTCTGCCAGGGCTTAGGGACCAGTGGGTGGCCAGACCTCAGGCTCTGGGCACCAACACCAGACCCTGATTACTCTGAAATCGAATTGTGATCTCACCATGGGCCAATCAAATAATTTGTCTGAGTTCAGTCCTGGGTGCTCCAAGATAGTTAACTCCCAGCTGATTGGCCTATGTATGGTCTGCGAGCCTGAATAATAAGAGAATGTGAATTAACTGAAAATATTTCTTTCATCACATTTCTTTAGCATTTTTTTTTTTTTTTTTGCCAGTACAGGAGAAAGCTGAGGAAGGGAGATTAGCTTTTTGTTTTTCTAGTTTAGCAAAACATAAGCTAAGAAGACAATTTCACAGTAACTGATGGTCACTGTCTACTCAACTGTTTAACCATGAGCCATTTATGCATTTTCTCTTTCTCTCACAACCAATATCCAATCCATCCGTAAGTCTTAACTTCTTTATCCCCTAAACACTTCTTGAATTTGACCATTTCCATCATATCCACTGCCATGACCCTCAGCCAAGCCATAATCTTCCCTCATTTGGACCAGTGCAACAGCCCTCTAACTGGTTTCCTGCTTTCCTCTTGCCTCTCTATGTGCCACATAATAGGCAGAGGGGTCTTTCTAAAATCATATTATATTGTTTCCCAGCTTAAAGCTATCCAGTATTTTCCCACTGCAACCAGACTGAAAATCCAGATCTTTTACAAGGGCTGCAAAATTCTGCATAGTGCTTACTTCCGGCCTCTCTCTCCACCTTCTCTCTCTCTCCACTCTCCACCTCATTCACAATGCTTCCAATGCAGCCTTGTCCTTGTTTCAAGTCTTTTGCACTGATGTTCACTCTGCCTGAAATGCTCTCTTAGATCTTCCACCATTGCCTCTTCCTTGTCATTCAGCTCTAACTCAAACGTCATCTTCTCAAGAAAGAGGAAAAATGCCTTTCAAGACAACTTGCACACTCATTGGCATGTGGGTCCCAGCTGTTAACTCTGTGAGGTCAGAGAGTGTGCCAGTGCCGCTTATTACTTCATCTGTACTGCATAGCTCTGTGCCTTGCACTAGGAGGTGCTGAGTAAATAGATGAATGAATTCATGTGTCCCAACTGATTTGGGTATTGATTGCTGGTGAAGTTCTTAAGCATGCTAGGCAACAGATACTTTTATGCCATCTGGTACTGCAGCCACATGGTGATAATAAGAAGCACACTGATTTTTGGTTGGTTTTATTTCTTTTTAAGATTTTTTAAAAGTAATCTCTATATCCAATGTGGGGCTTGAACGTAAGCCTCATGCATCCCTGAGCCAGCCAGGCACTCTGATTTTATTATTGTGTTAAAATTTTCTACCCAATTTGCCATGTTACCTGCTGCACCTGGAATAGATTATTGCCAATGCCCTGCTTTTGGTACAATTCTGAAAAAGAAATAGCCCTCTACATGTCATTGACAGTAGAGGGCAGAGTCAGCTGACCCAGAAAACATATGCACTAGCTCTTAAAGGCTCTGCTTAGAAATAACACTCATCACTTTCATTAAAGGAAGTTATATAGCCACACCTAACTTCAAGAAGTCAGGGAAGTATAATATTGCCATCTGAATATAAGGAGAGCTGGAATAATCTGTGGAACTTCCCTTATGATAATCTCACCACCCTAGCAACATAATTGATTAAAAGTCGTACATAGAAAATTTTTAGCGATCACAAATATCTAAATATATACAATGGATGCACATACTAGTATGGGTCATATTGATATGGGCCAAGAACAGATGAAATATCAGACCATAGAAGAACAGTATAATTGGCTTAAAAGAAGAAAAATATAGATTTAATCAGATCAGAAACTATCTTTATTACTGGCCCCTTTCAACTGGGGTTTTGTGAGAGATTTAATCCTGAATGTTCTATGTATCCACAATGGTACTGGCTATGTATCCACAGGATAACTGGAAAAATAATCCCTCAGATAAGTTTTTATAGACCTTAATTCTGTTATGAAACCCTGGTTGGAACAAAGCTTTTGTCATACTTACATAAGTGTTTTCACCAAATTCTTAAGTAAGAAAGCTGGTAATTAATATTACAATCCCAGTGAATATGATTTGAGGTTGCTTTTGCATGATAATGCTAGTTATCTAGAGTGAACAATAACTAATTTTCTACCCACTGTGTGAATTCAGTTATCTTTCATTTATACCCAGCTTTCATTGTTGTGACCTATCAGTCCTACTTTTCTAGATTTCACTCCATCATACTGACTCTTTATTTACCCTAGAGACCTAGGATTTCTATCTCCCTGCTCTGATCATATCTAGTTGTCCTCAAAATCTGCTGCATCCTCAGTCTTCCTTTCACTGCTCTAGCTGGTGTGGATCCACTATTTCCTAAATCTTCTAACTATGTATTTCTTGAATTACTCCATTATTTTGCTGAAATGTATTCTCAAGAAGTTCTTATATATTTGAAAAGGTCTTTGTCTACACATGTACTTGAATGATAGTTTAGCTGGGTATGAAATTCTAGATTACAAATAATTTTCTCTCAGAACTTTTGAGGCATTGCCATAGACTACAGATTTTCATCATAGGATGCTTATCAACTGAGTAATTATTCTCTTTATGGCTCCACCAATGGGTAGGTATGGAAGATGAGGTACTGCTTCACAGTGTAGTTAATAATTGGTCCTGACTTGCCAGGTATAACTGGTTGTTCCCTGTATAAAAGTACCTCGTGAAAGTGAAACTAGGAGTCTTAAAACTTCTTTATCAAAACTCAACAGGAGAGGTCAAGTAAAATTGCCTTATCTGTTGCGCTGGGACAGAAAAACATGGTTTATTATGAAAAGAACTTCACTTTGTCAAAAGCACGGCTGATGACTTGGTCTTGGAGACATCTTCAGAGAGGTGCCTTTTGGGAGATTGGCTAGATTGTAGATTCAGCTCAGCTAAGGTAACTTGGTTGGTTCAGCTCTGTCCCAAATATTCAGCTTCCTCATCCTGGTACCGGTGGGCTAAGCTGCCATGGTCTTCTCAAGGTGAAGGCAGAATTATATGAGGCTAGTGAAAAACCATGAGTCCACTTGAGGCCTTGGCTCAGGATAAGCACAATATGACTTTGGCCATATTCTATTGGCAAAAGCAAATCATATGTCCAAACCCAAGAATGTTCTGCCAAGAATCACAGAAGCACACCCCACCCACACTGGGTGTACATTGTACAGTTATGTGGAAAATAGTGTGGATAGAGGGAGAAATGAAATATTAGAGCTAGTAACATCTATATTCCAGTACATAAATATATCTTTAAAAATATTAATTTGCACAACAGAGGTTTATTGAAGGGAGATGATTTCCCCTGTTACCAAGGTTGTGGCCTTGTTCTTTCAATAAAAAGATATCTTCAGAAATGTGCTGAAGAGCGTTATTTGCTTTTCTCATCTGCCTGGCGTTCTGTGGCAGCATAAGAAGCTCTGGCTACTATCTCTGTTGTCCAGGAAGGGCACTGCATCCCTTTAAATTGCTTTGGATTCACTGTACGTCTGAGAAAGGGCAGGGTATGTTGCAGGGATGTGTGTAGGGTTGGGTTGAAGTGATTAAACAAATCTTTTTGCTACTGGGAGAGAAAAACAGGGGCATCGGGGCAGCTCAGTCGGTTAAGCATCCGACTTCGGCTCAGCTCATGATCTCACTGTCAGTGGGTTCGAGCCCAGCGTTGGGCTCTGTGCTGACAGCACAGAGCCTGGAGCTGCCTCAGATTCTGTGTCTCCCTCTCTCTCTGCCCCTACCCCACTCACTCTCTGTCTCTGTCTCTCAAAATAAAATAAAGACATAAAAAAATTAAAAAAGAAAAAGAAAAACAAACACACTGTATTCAGATTTTAACTTTTTTGTGGGCAGACATGTCTTACCCTTCTGTGAATTTCTGCACATAGTAGAAACTGGGCACAGTGTACTAGAGCAGGCACCAACACTGACCTAAGTGTCAGAGGCCTACATTCTCAGCCTGACAAGCCACTACCACCTGCGAACTTGAGCGAGTCACTTTAGCTCTCTGGGCCTCAATTTCAGGTTCTGTAAGTAAGAACTAATGGTAAGATGACCTATTTATCCCCAGAGGTGAAGTGAGTAAGACACAATGTAGCAAATGGAAAATTGCAGAGGACTGCCCACTAATAACTGTGGCAGTTATCTGGAGTCTGGGCTTGTTAATCAAGTTAAGGCATGAGCTGAAGGAGAATGAGGCTATGCATTAGGTTTTACACTCGGGAGAAAGCAGTTCGAATATCCATCCCTTAGTGTTGCTTCTCCCCTTTCTGTTATAATCTAGGCTCAGGAGATGCAGAGCAACTTGGATGCTTCTGGAAAGAGAGTTTCCAGGAAACCCTGATCCTGAGCATTGTGCTTTAAGAAAGTTTTTGAGGTCATGGACTACACTGAATATCCAAAGAAAGCTGTGTCTCCTCTTCTTAAGAGGACTTGAAAACACACTGATGCATATGACACACAATTTTGAGTATAATTTCAGGATTCAGATGGGGAAATGTTCCTCCGAGAACTCTACCTTTAGAGAAATAATTTACCTGTGCATAGTCTCAGTGCTTGGCCTGGCACTGTGGGGGCACCATCTATGTTTCCTCATTTCTGTTACCCACTCTATCTGGAGCTCACCAGAAAAGACTGAGATTCCCCTCACCTGGCTTCTTTCTCTCATTTTCAGTTTCCATACACAAAAATTTAGCTCCAAGACCTTGGTGTATACTGTTACAGTATGTTCTTTGAAGGCTGTATTGCCAAACATTTTTTCCATTGGCCATTCACTTCTTCTCTTTGCTGTCTCTCCCTTTATCTCCTCCTTCCCCTCCTCCATTCCCTCCTCCCCCCTCCCCATTCCCTCCTCCCCCCTCCTCCTCCTCCCCCTCCTCCTCCTCCTCCTCTTTCTTCTTCTTCTTCTTCTTCTTCTTCTTCTTCTTCTTCTTCTTCTTCTTCTTCTCTTCTCCTCCTCCTTTCCCTCCTCCTCCTTAAAAACAATCATTTGTATTATTTTATAAAATCACATCATGAATTATGATGTATCCTTAAAAACATCTTAAAAGGTGCATCACATAATTACCATAAACTCTGAAATCTTTTACTTTGGTAGGGAAAGAATCTGAGGTATTCATTATATCCCTGTAGGTGAGTGAATAGTACCACCTTCTATAAACAACCACTCCCCTCCAGCATTTCATTCTGTTACAGAACTGCTAGTTTGGTTCTCCAGTATAGGTTACCAGTTATAGGTGGACATGAACTCAGTTGTTATCCATAAAGTCCCACTTTTAAGGAAATTTAGAATGATAACCACTGAAGCATGAAGTTCATTGGAAAAAATGAGCAAGGCATAGAAGGACTAAGTGCGGGAAATGACTCCAAAAATTCACAGACCATGACAATTGCAAAAAAACATGATATCAGCAAATGTGGTGACTTCTCTACGACACTCAAATTCCTATTCTATATGTCAACTGAAGAGGATTTGTCAGAAGGATATCACATAATCATCCACACACAACCTGACATTTTGAAATATTTTTAAATGACAATTGAAAACAATTAACTCATCATATATTCTTATTGTCACCCCACTGATATTTTCTGATGGCCGGACAAGGGATCACTTTTTTCTCTTACCTGGTTAACATCCATTTCATTTTAAGACTTATCGTACATTACATTTCTCATACTTAATTTATGAGCAATTAAACAGAGGTGCTGCCCTTTTAAAGTTATCTTTCTAGGTGTTTAAAAGTTGCCAAGTGAAAGAATAACAAAAGGAAAACTCTCCTGAGCAATGGGTTTTAACAACTGTTCTGTGGTTATTGATTCCACGCGAGATCTAAAGAAAGCATCGGCCTCTCTGGGGAAGGAGGTGGTGGGGTCGAGGTGGTGGTGGGGTACTGCACCTATGCACATGGGCAGATAATTTCAGGATGTAGGTGGAAGGGATGCTCCTGCTTTAATGAATTGATTTATTTCCCATGCACTGGTGAAAGGATGGCAGCTTCCCTAGCTCATGCTTGCAATGCTCATTTTCTCTTCTTTCAGGCAATAGCCTACTGGTAATAAACATTACATAAGCAAACCAGGTGGGGTCTAATAGAAAATAGTCACTGTACTTTAAAGAAAATAAGGATGAGCAACCACACCTTTCGGTGTGTTTTTATTTGGCTTTTATGGAAATCTTTTGGGTGTGTGAATTCAGTGTTTGTAACTGTTAGGTTCTCTTATCCTTTGAACATTGTTATATGTATAGCAGCTGTAGAAGGAGGTAAAGGCCACTGGAGAGGGATTTAATGATCCAGGCAAATTACGTTTCATTGCATATTTTACCATAGCATTTCAGAAGTGTTTAACGCCAGAGCTTACCTACTGAGATGGTTGCTAAATGTGAAGGTGAGCAGGGAAACTGCGTGGACCATGATTTCCAACATATCTGCAAGGCTGTTAGAAAACTCATAACCGCCATTAACTATCATTGCTCAGAAGTGGTCTGAAAGGGGTGTGGCTTGGAAGAAGTATTATTTACTCTGGAAGAAATATTGTTTTCTTTGTTCTACTACAACTGAGAAACTTGTAGTATTAGGTAAATGTCTCATCTAATTGTTCTAGTTAAGATTTTCCCCTAGAGAAACTGGGCACCCATACCTTAATGGACATCATAGATGGTCTATATTTATTCTTCCATTTGTAAAGATTAAATCAGAGAGTCCTGCAATACTGCACTAAAATAATTGGCAAATAAAAGAAATATGAGTCAAATGTCCATAATCTAGACTTTTAGTTCCTCTTTTTCCTCTTTCTTGCCTTCCTTTAGGGAAATTAACTTTAAATAAGTGCCTCCACTAAAGGGTGACCTGGAACCTAGGAAAAACAATAAATCTCAGTTAATTAGCTCTACTGTTGGTTAAGAGAACAGGATGGCAATAATTTGAGAGGAGATATTCCTCCATCACAGTTGTGGTCATTGTCACCACCACTGCCACCATCACCATCACTACTACCACCTCCATTGCCACCACCACCATAGTGGCCAGAAACTACATTGGGTGCTTTTTCTGCACTATTTTAATAAATCTCATCTTTCATATGAAGTAGGGCCTTTGCACATGCTATTTCCTTTAATACCCTTCCCTGCCTCTTTCTGGTTAACACTGACCTGTCCTTCAGACAACACATCTCCCAAGGGAAACTTTTCTGATTCTGTGTCTTTCCAAGCCCCTTTATTTATCTCCATTACTAAGCAAAACTCTGGGAGGGTAGGAACCTTACCACTTTTTGCTCACTAGACAGTGTGTAGCACATAGCTAGGAAGCCCGAATTCCATTCCAGTGCTTTTCTAGCAATTTAACAACAGTTATCCTACCTTCCCTCCTTCCTCCTTTGCCTTTTTGGTCTTCTTCTTCTTCATCACAACAGCAGTGTAGTGGTAAAAGTAATAACTCCACATTTAGAACTATCTGAGTTTAGATTCAGATAGTACACACCAAGCACTGAGGGCTAACTCTTTATTATTACTATGATTATCATCCTGCCCACTTCCAGTCTGTGGGTGGGGTTAGGTCATGTCAGACGTGTTCCTGTGGCATTTGGATGAGCCAGGACCCCCGCCAATGGAGCTGATAATTTAAGACTGACAGCACTGATCCAGAGATCAGAGAGGAAAAAAATAATATGGAAAACTGGATGAAATTTCTTAAACTAATAGTTTACTCTGGCTATAGAAAAAGAAAAAAACGAATTATGTGGAGAATGGTGGTGGAGGGAAGATTCTGGTTAGAGGAAGCTTCAACCAGTGAGGAAAATTGGGAAGTTGTTTGAATGGTTTTAAGTTGAGGCATAATGAAACATTGAATATACTTGCCATCAGAGCTGAGAAGGGTTGAAGGTAATGCAAGGGAGGAATACAGAGTCCCTAGAAGAAGTACTGCAGGTAGATGATGGGTATTAGTAAAGATACCAAGTGCGATGGTAATTCCTTGCAAAGGGACTGATCCAAATGTTAGGTGATAGGATAATTATTGGCTAAAATGATGATGAATTAAGATAATGCATGTTTGCTTCATGTTTGTTTATTTTTCTTTTCTTTTTTTGATTAGTGTTTTCAAAGGTAGGTTGTACTGATACATGGAGTATAGTATCACCCTCACATTAAAAATTAACAAGGAAGGCAATAAGCAGGATCAAAAACTGTCTTAAATTTATTAAAATCATCATAACATGACAAACTCTGGACTTACAAGGTCAACATGTGAGGAATAAATGAGAAATTTTTATATATCTGTGTGCATGTTGCAAAATAGAGAAAAATCAACATATCCTAGAAATTGGTGCTATAATTGCAGGTTTAATTTTACCAGTGGTTGTATTTCTCATAGTTTCCTGTGTTGGAGTTGATGGCATGGGAATGAATGACCACAGAATTAGTAATTATCCTATAATTTAAAAAGCGTGGTCAAATTTGTTTCTGTTAGCATTAAGTTTTCCACTTGCATAAAAACTTACTACACAAAAGATTTAGGGAAAATGGATCAATCTTATGTTCCTTAGTGTTAGAAGGTAGTGAAGATAATGATATCATTAAATTCACTATGAAAAAAAAGGAAAGAAAAAAGAAAGTGATGGCTAATTTATATCTCTAAGTAGCTACATTCATTAAACCCCACTCTCTTGAGATTTGGAGAAAATACAATAAAAAATGTTTTTGAATTTTAATTTTGAACAATAAACCTGATTAAGATTATTCTGGCCATTCTGTTTACTAATAGCATAGAGTGGTTTAAAACAAAAAGCCGAAGTGCCTCATATATTACTCCACCTACAGTAAACTCATGCTCTCATGTAGTTCTGTAACTTTTTCTTGATTCTAATCCCTCAGGGCAGGAAGATTGCAGTTATTTCTGTATACTTATGACTTTGCCAAGTACAGAGAAGGTACCCAATGAGAATTTATTGACGAAGATAGATACAGCCATGTGTGTTGAAATTAAAGTTTTGGAGCACTGATTTAGTGGTTAACTACCTGGGAAAGAATGTAGGTAAAGAAGCCCGGATTCACTATCATGGAGAATACTCACTATGCCATTTTCTCACTCAGATGTGCCCTGGTTTCCTTAAAGCAAATGAGGGTGGATGTGTGTGGTGTTGAAGAAGCAGGAAAATGAGGTGCTTTTCTAGAATTTTTACCACCTCATCTCTCTAGTTGGTTGATGTTGCTTTTTAGTGATGGTAGGTGGGTGGTGGTAGCCTCTCCCTTTCAGAGAAGCGTGGAGGTGGACAGTCAGTGCCTGGATGGAACAGCTGGCTTGCCTATTTCTTCCAGCCTCCCTGGCCCAGGAAGACAATGGGACAAAGGTTCAGAGAGAGGCAAATTGCCCCCATCAAAGATGTTTGAAAAGCCAAACCTTGAAGGACAAAGAGCCTGATTAGAAGTTCACTGACTTGAACTAAAAGGGAGGCAAAGGCACTTCATTCTTTAATTTGTAACAGGAAGGCCAAGCCCCTCAGAGGACTGACTTAACCACTATGAACACAATTAGTTCTTTAGTTATTGGAGTAATTGTCTTTTTTTGTTGTTGTTAAGTTCATTCATTTATTTTGAGAGACAGTGTGAAAGGGGGGCGCGGGGCAGAGGCAGAGAGAGAGAGAATCCTAATCACACTGTCAGCACAGAGCCCAACGTGGGGCTTGAACTCACAAACCGTGAGATCATGACCTGAGCCCAAACCAAAAGCTGAATGTTTAATGGACTGAGACCCCAGGCGCCCCAGGGTAATTGTCTTTTTTGAACTTGAAAGTAATAAAGAATTGTTTTTCTCCTAATTTCAAATGTAATGTATAGTAACTGCAAACATTGTATACAATACAGAGAAATATAAAGATGATAAAAATCACTTGGAATCAACCAGAAGTTATAACATATTTAATCTTTTGGAATAGACTACTCTTTTTTACCTAAATAAATGAATAATTACTTAAAAGTAAATGGGATCATAATATACATATTGTTTACAACCTTATTTTTCCCTCTTAATATATTTCGATCACTGTCCCCTATGCTTCAGTGATTTTTAATGACTGCACAGCTTAGTTATTTAGTTTGTCTAAACTCCGTTTTGACCCTTTAGTTTATTTACACTTTAGAATTAAAAATAATGCAATGGATGGACTCCCTTGTCAGAAATCCTATGTATCTTTCTGAATATTTCCTTATGATACTTTTCCTATAAGCATCATTTAAAAAAAATTAATAATCAGATGAAACACTTTGGAAAAATCTTTAATAAACTGAGAAGCTTAATGAAAAAATAAAATGCTCATGTTTTTATATGTATTAAAAATGAATCGTTAAAAGATTATTTTTTAAATGCCACTTCCCACACACATGCCTATACAGACACACAGTAGAAAAAGCTCAGTAAATGTAAGAACATCGCAGGCCTATCTTGAAAGCATTAGTGACAGAACCTCCCACCCTTAACCTTCCCATGAAGCCCCCAGTGGATTGTGACTAGACAAGTCTGAGAAAGAACAGCTCATTTAGAAAGCATCACCTGGGGTTAGGTTGCCCTGGATTGTGGTTTTGTGATATAGTGAGAATAATGAAGTGAAGTCCAATTTGATAAAATTTCCCATTCCTTACTTTACTTTTTTTGGCCTTGGGGCAAGAAAGGAGAAAGACAATTTCCAGAACTGATTTACTGAGATTTTCCACAGGCTGGCATTATGCTCATTTCCCGTCAGCCTGGCACTATTATAGCCCTTCATTTATTTTTTTAATTTTTTCATTTTTGAGAGAGAGAGGGCACTCTAATGGGGGAGAGGGAGAGTGGGAAAGAAGGGGAGACAGAGAGAGAGAGAGAGAGAGAGAGAGAAACCCAGGCAGACTCCATGCTCAGTAAGGAGCCACGCAGGGCTCCATCACATGACCCTGGGACCATGACCTGACTGAGCTAAAATCAAACGCTCCTACAGCCCTTCATTTTTAATTTCTTGCTCAGGATAGAAACGGAGATTTCAAAGCATGTTCTTGGCATTGTCTCTAAAAAGTTTTCACAGTTTTGAAGAGTTTAACAAATCACCAGATTTTAAATTCTACCCGTGTCATTATTCAGATGCATCATTGGACAGCCTTTAAAACTTACGTAAGGAAGCAGAATTTATTTCACTAACCGGTAAACCTTCCACAAGCTTTCAGCAAACTCCATGGAAAGAACCTGTCTCACAGGACCACTTCCCAAGCATCCTGATGTGACCACACTGGGGCAGCAGCATAGGGACGTAGAAGAGTAGCAAGGGGGAAGAGATGGAATGAACAGAAACCCCAAACTGAAAAGTGGGGAGCCTCACTCCAGAAGAATCTCAGTGCTGGGCTAGAATAGTGAGCCCTGTGGCATATCCATGCTCCACCAACATCAGGTCTGTACCTAAGGCCAATATAGCATAAACACCAAGACTCTGGTGACGTTGGTAAAATGCTATATCTGGGCTCTTCAGTCTTTCTCTACCTTTATCCTGCTTTGGTAGCTTTATTTTACTCACACGCTCACTGGTTTATTTTGTTTTGTTTTGTTTTATCTCTGCACTACCAAGATTTTTCTCTCCAGAGAATCTGATAGGTGTCTTACTCCCACACCTTAGCATAAGGCAAGGGTTGGTAAGCTGGTAGGGGAGGTGAAGATGAGGTACCTGGCTTGCACTTGAAATTCTACCAGTCATACAAGGCTCCCTTTCTTCTTGTAAGGAAAGTAATGATGGCTTTTTTTTTTTTTTTTTACTTCTACCACCCATGCAGAATGATGGTTTGTTGGTAAAAATGGAATGGGGATAGAGTAGGTGAATATTCACTTAAAGTTATAAATCACAAGGCTTAAAAAATGAATCTCTTGCTCCACATAAGCATTTTCTGTGCATGTCCATTTGAAGCCAAGAATAGAGGTGATATGATAACAAGAACCCAAGGTGATCAGCAGGTATAATTATTCTCTTCTTTTGCTCTCTTCTTCTGGGCATCCTTGAACTTTGATTCTTTGGACATTCTTGTTTATTCATTTGGCATAAAGACCTACCTTGGGACTTGTTAGCTGCTGCCTGATTCTGTGATTTTCAATACACTTCCTACTTAAATTTTTCAAAAGTCACTACTAGGGTCGTTTTATAATGCTAATAGCATGCACCCTCTATCAGCTAAAAAGCAATGTCCTTGAAGCATACATTCATTCATAGGTAACAGAAATGTATATTAAATTTTTTCTCATCAATTTCCCCAGAGTTGCCGTGAACTGCAGCTCAATAAGCAAGGAGATTAGTAAATCTTAAGTGATGGGGAGAACTCATTTATTAAACATCTTCAACCCTGCCACTCTAGGATGATGGCAAGGATGCTGGGAAGAAAAAGTCAGGAAGAGGAAGAAACCGGAAGTTCGGGACGCAGCACTGGCATGAGCCAGGCCTGGGGAGCCGGCGGGTACCTGTGTGATCTGTGCAGGTGTGTTCTGTGCCCAGGTGAGGCGACTCCCGAGGTGTTCTTTCTCAAGACAGAAGATGGCCAGATTAGAGCCTAGATGTAAGAATTCCAACGGGGTTGACCTTGTGGATGGGTTTCAGTACCATGTCCTAAGAAAGCTGGACTTTCATTACTTCATCCTCATATTCAGAATTTATTTTATGGGGCGCCTGGGTGGCTTAGTCGGTTAAGCGTCCGACTTTCACTTAGGTCATGATCTCGCGGTTCGTGGGTTCGAGCCCCACATCGGGCTCTGTGCTGACTGCCAGCTCAGAGCCTGGAGCCTGTTTCAGTCTGTGACTCCCTCTCTCTCTGACCCTCCCCTGCTCACCCTGTCTCTCTCTTTCTCTCCTAGAAATAAATAAAACATTAAAAAAAATTAAAAACAAAACAAAACAAAAAAACAGATTTTATTTTATGGATGGCATCTACCTCTACACTGATATCACTCCTGGTCAGTCATAGCCCATCTATTCGGGAGAGCAAGTCAGTCTGCAGTTTATCTTTATTGATCACTCTACAATGAAGTTAATTATTTCTGAGATTTTGAAGTGAGGATTTACTGTGGGTGCAATTGGGATCAACTCAGAACTATTGAAAACTGGGAGGAGTTCTTTTTCTTTAGGCTGAGGAGCGATTTTCAAATTCTTGTTAGCAGTTAGAATCTTAGAATCTTTTGGTCAAACAATCTTATGCAGAATTTCAGTATCAAAAAACAGATAAAAGTGTATGCTCTCCAGTACTCCCAGATTCCATCCATGGAACTTTACCCCAAGATGCAGCATGAAGCCTTCTCAGAATGAGATACACTAACCAAAGTGGAAAATTCCTCTCCAAGTTTGTACGTGAGCAGAACCTGCTTGCTCTAAGTGGTACCACATGGAAAGAACCTGGCAACATCGAAGGATGTCATAGGGAACAACTCTATGAAAGTCATTTTTGTGTTTACTCTAAGGATGTTGTTAAGGATGTGGTTTATGACATCCCACAGTGTTTCCTTTGTGAAGATCTGCTGAAGAAATTTTTCTCTTCCCTCAGGACTACGATTAACCACATTTCTCCTGAGCAACTGGGTAGTTTACACATTATAGGGACCATAAATGGTGGCCCATCTGTGTGCACACCTATAGAGTAGGGTTCTCAAACGCTATTGCACACTAGAATCATCTGGGGAGCTTTTTAAATGCGAATTCCCAGGCTCACCAGCCCAATTTGCATCAGAATCTCAAGCTGGGCACCAGCATTTTTAAAGTTCTCTGAGTGATTCTAATGTGCAACCAGGGTTGAGAACCACTGCTGGGAGTCCGGATAGCATGTATTATCGGCATTTTCTCTGGCTATCTATTTCCCAATTTGTTCCTTCCTTATATCCTTTCATTAGCCTTGGCAGTCTTTCTTTGAAAGTGAGTGGATGTGCGCATATACACATATACACACGTTAGTTAAGGATGATTGAATAAATGAGTTTGGAATCGTTAGTTTCGTTTAGAGTAGAATTCAGTTATTCTTACCGCTTTCCCCTATAGCACACATGCTAGTCTGGATTCTCCAAGAAGCAGACACCAACATAGGGTTAGATGTGTAAGAAATTTACCTGGGAAGGTGCTTCGGAGGAAAAACGGAGAGGGAGCTGGGAGGGCTGGGAGAACGTCAGTGCTGGCTGCTGGCTGAGCTTTGGGAGAATGGGGGGGGGGGGGGAGGAGCAGATGGGGAAAGAGTGGCAGCTGGCGGCGCAGTTCTGGGTACATTTGGCAAAGCCAATAGGAAGCCCTTGAACTCAAGTCACCAGTCAAAGGAGTTCAAGGCCCCCAGGGACAGGCCAAACTTAGCACACTGTAATGCTCAACCACTGTCTGGGAGCACCCAAAGGAAGGGTAGCCTCGCACTAATGGGATGGCGGATTCCTCAGCACGGCACCTGGGTCCATATGTCAACTCCGCTCCCTGTGGTTGGGAGGCACATTTTTATGGCGGCCGCAGTACATGATTGAATTCTTTTTGCACTCTGATTCTTCCCATTATTTGTGTTAAGAAATAGCAAAGGATTACAAGGGATGAGAATGTATCACGGGAGGATGAAAGAAACCATCAGAGCCAAGAAAGTGACAAATGGGGATGGATGAAGGTGGCTGCAGGGGCCAGAGTGGGCAATGCTTAGAGCATTAGTCCTGGTCCAGCAGCAGAGCAAACAGAATGATGTGAAGTGGGGACAGAAATGACAACTGAGAGGGGGTGCTCCTTCCAGAATGAACAATTTGGACAAGAAGTTAAAAGGACTATGCTGGTTAGACCTCAGCAGAAGCCATCAGATTATGGAATGGATGTCATTTGCATGTAAGGAATGGACGGCTGCCTCGCACCTATTTCTTCTGCAAAGCATATTTTGAGGTTTAATATTAAGAAACTTAACTTTCTTTAAGTTAAAGTTTCTTCAACTTAGTGGTTTGCTTTCCTGGTTTTATATCATAATCACTTGGGAAGCTTAAATAGACTAATGATTGAGACCCTATCAGAATAACTAAATCAGAGTTTGTTTAAGGGCAAGTACAGGTATCTGGATATCAGTATTTTTAAAAGTGCCTCAGGTGATGGTTTAGCTCAGATTTAGCTGCTTTGGAAAATGGATCCAAAAACTATTAGCAGTGCATGCGAAGGGCCCAAGAATAAAATGCACATTTATTCACATAAATATCTGAGAATAATTTGAGAATATGGGCATTGTATAAGGTGTTTCAAAGTGCTAAGATTTAACATTTAAATAATCCATGAAAATTGTATTTTCAGCCTGACTCTTCCTGTTTGCATCAAAGACTGTAATGAAAACATTATCTGCTCTATCACACCAAAATTATGGAAAGAACCACTTTCCACTCCTTTTTTGCATTCTTCTTCTGCAAGTAGAGCCAAAATGGGTTTCCATTTGTTAACAGGCCAAAGCAGATAGGAAACAAGGCTGTATTGGTCTGCTGCATGGAGAGTACCTTTCTGAGAGTTCATTTGGACAATTATCCATTAAATATTTACCCTGGGCCTGGTGTTATGCAGAGCACAGGAGCAGATGTGCCACAGGACAGAATGGTGACATCCAGACCCAGCCAAGCTTGAGAATGGGAAGGCCTGGAGGTACAGCTCTA
This sequence comes from Hyaena hyaena, assembly GCF_003009895.1. Classification (NCBI taxonomy): domain Eukaryota; kingdom Metazoa; phylum Chordata; class Mammalia; order Carnivora; family Hyaenidae; genus Hyaena; species Hyaena hyaena. The sequence goes on from NW_024081233.1 coordinate 947,238, forward strand.
AAGAAGGCTGAGACTTTCCTAGATAGAAATGAACCACCCGGAAGGTAGTCCAATGGTCACTACAGGCCCAGGAGCAGTAGTATAGTAATTTCATTTTCAGTGCAAACCAGCAATCCTTAATTAAGAATATCCTATGTGCCAACACCGTGCAGGATACTTCCACAAACCTGGGAATTTGTCTCATCTGATTTTTAGGAGTTGCCTAGGACTGGCATGGAGAGAGTGAAGTCATTTTCTGTGCAAAGTTCCTATGGTAGGCAGAATAACGCCCCCACCTCCAAAGATGTCCTGATTCCAAAACCTGTGAATATATGCATCACATAGCAAGTGGGACTTAGCAGAGGGGATTAAGTTAAAGGCTCTGAGATGGGGATTGTTCAGGTAGGTCTAAGATAATCACATGTGTCCTTGAAAGAGGAAAACCTTTCCCAGCGATAGTCAGACAGAGAGATAGCAGTGTGACCTGCCATTGCTGGCTTTGAAGATGAAGGAAGGAGCCCCAGAGTGCAGACAGTCCCTGGAAGCTAAAAAAGATGAGTAAAAGGATTCTTCACTGGGGTTGCCAGCAATGAAAGTAGTCCTGCCAACACCTATTCAGTCCAGCAATACTCACCTTGGACTCTGACCTACAAAATGATAAATCGTAAATTTGTGTTGTTAAAAACCATTGCATTTCTGAGCATTTGTTACAGCAGCAATGAGAAAATAACACAGTCCTTGAGGAATCCCAAATCCATTTGTAGAAAGATCAAGATGCTTAATTTTATTGTTTTTTTAAAGAACCTTTTATTTTGAGATAAGTTTAGACTTACAAAGAGTTGCAAATAGAAGTTTCCATATCCTCTTTACTCAGCTTTCCATAGTGTCGACATCATATATAATAATAGTAACATGATCTGTATCAAGAAATTAATATTGGTACAATACTATTAACTAAACTATAGGTTTTATATAGATTTTACCAGTTTTTCCACCAAAGTACCTTTATTCTGTTCTAGGATCTCACTTTGCATTTAGTTGTCATGTGTCCTTGATATTCTCCACTCGGACAGTTTCTCAGAATTTCCTCGTCTTTCATGCCTGTAGAATTTCTTTAACTTAGGTTTGTCCAATGTTTTCTCATGATGAAGTCGAGGTTATGTATTATTGCAAAGAAAACCATAGAGGAGATGTGCCTTTCTCTGGCCATCATATCAAAGATACATGGTGTTGACTTATCTTATTATTGGTGATGTTAACCTTGATCACTTGGCCATAGGTGTTTCCACTATGAAGTTCTATCTTTCCTTTAGAAACATATTTCTATGTATATACACATGTACACAAATACCCTATTTCCCCTTAAACATTTGCCCACGAATTTTGTTATCAGTCAGATTCTTTCCTGCAGCAACTACCATTGGGGTATGATCATGGGGATTTTGTAGTTCCCTTATTTCTTCTGTAAGGAAGTGTTGTCTCTTCTCTGCCTTTTATTTATTTGTTTATTTATTTATATCAGTATGGATTCAAGGATATTTATTTTTATCCTTTAGGTTATGATCCGATCCTATTGTTATTTATTTTTTTGCTCAGATTGTTTCAGAGTTGGCCATTGGGAACTCCTCTTTCAGATAGGATCCTATGCCTTTTCCATATGCCTTCATCATTTTTTCTTTTTTCTTTTTTTTCTTTTTTAGTACAGCTCACCCTGACTCTTCCTTGCCTCAGGAATCAACTACTTCTTCAAGGGGTATCCTGGTTTCTTTTATTGGAGAATCATATTTAGAAACCAAGATCTGGGCACCGGATGTGCCTGTCGTTACTGGGGTGTCATTGCTTCTAGACCCTCACGGCAGACAAAGCTAGAGATACATGTATGTAAACTAACCCATGCATATACACACATTTATATATACTCTGTATCATTCTGTGTGTGTGTGTATGTATTTTAAATCAGTTCATACTAATTTCTCCAACTCCAATCCTGCACCATAGGGTCTATTTTTAAATTCCTCCCTTTTCTTATTTAAAACTTATTTCTCCAACTATAAGAAACCTGGTTCTCAATATATTTACTTCTTTTATTTTTTAAAGACAAGAATATTTTACTTGAAAATCTTCTCCCTCATTGACCATATCACTGACCAGTCTGAGCTGTCAGTTGCTGATTGGGTTCTAGGCAGAATGTTGAGGTGTTCCCCAGGTTTCGTTGTGGCTAGTGGTTCCACGGTTACTGGGAAGAGCCTGGGAGTAGATCAATGCCATGGAGGCACTGTTATCCCCTGCGAAGCTGGGATGCGGGCTGATCCTGGGGAAACTGGGTGAGGTGGTGGAGGAGATGCTGCCCAATGATCTGAGTCCACAACTCACTTTCGACGACATCCAGTGGGAGACAATGATATGTCCAATTGTCATTGCCTTATTTATGGGTCTTTTATTTCTGTTCAAACTTGTTCAGGCTGTTAGAAGCTGGCTTTCTGTAAGACATGAAAAGCAGCTTTCAGAAACACGGGCTGCATGGATTAGGGAGAAATGCCAACTAGTTGACAAGCTGAAGGCTACTAAAAAGGAGTATACAGGGATTAAATCCTTTTCAGAGAATGCCAGTCTAGAGAAAGAGATTTTAGATATAACTGGCCTTATGGACACTTACAGAAAGGTAAAGAGGACCAGCTTGATGCTGATGGAGGAATTAACTTCCCTGGTTCAAGAGCTGAAAGAAGGGAGATCCAAATGCCCCAAACAAGACGACGAGATGGTAGAGATGTTTAAAATGCCTGAGGCCTCGAAAGACGTCATGAGACTCACCACATCACAAGGAGCTTTTCCAGACCTGCCAGGAGGCCGAGAGCCAACTGCTGATGGTCCTTTCCCCAGGAAAGGACCTAGGTTTTAAAGTGCTGTGCACTCCTCTCCAACAGGCCTCCAGAGCTACCAGGCTGTGGTTCACCTACCTTGACCTCCATCAGAGGGTCATTGAGGCCTGTGAATCCAGGACAGCCCCCCTCTCTGATGTCGTTCCTCCACCTTCACATGCTGGATGCAGTGGTGAACTCCTTCATGGCTCATTTCTCCAAAGATAAAGAATATCAGAATTCCTGGATGAAACCAAGAAATAAGGACTTTCTCTTCATGTAAAGTTTGGATTACCTCTCACTAGCAGTGAAGAAATATATACTTAAACTCATCTTACTCAAAGTAAATCCCTATCAAACTATATTTCCTAATATAATCACTTGTTAATATCATTTCCATGTTAATCTTATAAGTGAACTTTTTATATGCCCTCTATAAATATTGTAATTTGAAAATATATGCAGTGTTAGTTGTCAACAGCAATATATTTTTTCTAGAGTTTTGTTATATACGTTTACTCGTTAGTTCAACTCTATTACATATATATAAAATAGTATCAGAATTCTGAACCCATATCCCTATGAGGAACAAATTTACCAACTCCAGTGTTTGTGTGCAGTTCTTTTTGTATTTAGCCTTACAGTATCCAGTCAAAACACTGTTTTCCAAAGATGCTAAGTCAGCTGCTTTCTTCCCCACTGCTTAATTTTCTAACCATTTTTGCAACTTTCCTATTATTTCAAAATATAAGATGACATGCAATTCACTCACTTTCATGTTCTCAACTTAAAAACATCCTTTTTGAGCAGACTAGTGCTTTTGCATCTGCTCCAACTTTGTCTAAGAGATGAAGCTTGGAAATCTTGGGCTCTAACACTTTGGCATTCAATGTTTTGAGTCCTGGGTGAGCTGTTAATTCTGTGAAATAAGTTCAATAAATCACTGTGCGGGACTCACCAGTCTTGGACGATGCAGACCGTTCTAGGCACAAGTGTTGACTTCCAGCCTTAAATGGTGATTGCAGTACGTGCATTTCACTCTTCTAGCTAGAATCCAAGCTTCCTGAAGCCTTAATTCTGTGTTTACGTCCTTTTAGCAGTCTACTTGGCCACAACACATGCTCACAAAGTTTTCTTATTTTTATTCATGATAAATAGAAGTACGAGATTATTGACACCGAGTGTAATGGGTTTTATGCTTCCAGAAAAAGAAGTCATTCCTTCTTCCCCCGGAGCCCTCTTTCCTTGCCCTCCCACCCCTATCTTGCTTGGCTAACACTTATGGAAGGTCTATACTCAGCTGAAGCATTCTTGGACTTTCCTCTTCCCGCCATTGTCATCAGGGAGACTAGACACTCTCCTCTCATACATCGCATGCAGACCCCCCAGGTAAAGCTTATGACACTGTGGTGTAACTGTGGATTTTCTTGCTCTTCTCCCTTACAAGGTAGTAAGTTTTTTGTGTGCTGGCTCCGGATCTTGCTCATCTTAGTATCTCTAAGCATGTGACCTGCAGGGAATAGATGCTCCACAGGAGTTCAATGAATATGCAGATAGCATTAGCAGCTAGAGGAGTCATGTTACAGGTGCATTAACATGCATTGTCGTCTGGTCTTTGGAGCAGGACAGTCTCACCCTTGGGGACGGGTGGCACTCACAAACAAAATTAGAATGTGAAGCTATTGAGCTTGTGGGCATAAGGCTCTTTGGAACCAAAAAATAACTGGGAAGAGAAATAATATATATCAAGAGCCTATCACATGCCACGTTACCAGATACTTCTCATGCAATATCTCATTTAGGTGACTTTTTCATTGTACAGAAGAGAAGCATCTAGTGCTGGAAGGTGGATGGTTAAGGACTTGTCTAGTCCTCACAGCTCTTAATTTCAATCTACTTCCATCTTCCTCTAAAATCAAGACATTTCCCACTCTATCATGTTGTTTGGAGGGAGAGAAATGCCTTAACTTAATTTGTGAAATTATTAGAAAGGTAGATCAAAGAGCTTTATTCTGAAAAAAAAAAAAATTTGAAATGAATGAAAATCCTTAAGTAGAGGCCAAGCTGCCTTTCATTAGCACAAGAGAAGCAAAATCTCCTGTTATTACCAGTGGTACCCTTGACAAGTCCACTAAATGATAGTTGAGCTCCTTGAACAATTTTGTTCATTTTTGATACAGGCTTGCAGGATAAAATTTGAAAGAATCGAACTTGGAAGGCACTTAGACATTCTGTATACCTGGAAAATTCAGTATATCAGAAATTATAGTTGTTATTTTTTGTCTAGAATATATGGTCTGTCACTCTCAACCCATCCCCCCACCCCTGGGGGTTAAGCAGTCAAAAGGTCATGGTATTATTGACTTGGGTACAAAAACCTAGCTGAGCAAAGACTTCCCTTTATCTCTATGGTCTCAGTCATTAGACTGGAGCATCTTGGTATCAGAATGTTGTACGACTTTTATGGAGTCTAAACTTGGCTCCAGGAGACTTGACAGAGAAGGATGAGATTATTTTTAATATCCAACTTCTTTCAAATAGATTCTTTATAGAACATAGTTTTTGTTCTGCAAATTATGATTAGAAGAGGGAAATTGGTTACACTTCAAAATTTTCTCCAAACATACTGTTGCAACTGGTTTTGCTTTCTAGCCAACTTTGTGTGCTTGGCAAGCCAGTTATCAGCAAGAGCATCTTCTTCTTTTTTTTATTTTTTTAAATGTTTTATTTATTTGCAAGAGCATCTTCAAATGAAACACCAGCTTTCACTTCCCCACGGGTGATCACTCTTCTGCTTCAGAAGACATTCATTGCCCCCAAGTTAGACATGCGAGAGGTCAGGCCAATACTTTCCAAGCACAGTGTCCCACTCAACGATGTATAATTGTACTGTTTCATCAGGCTGATTAAAATGTTTTATTGCATCCTGTGACAAACAACTTTCTTACTCAGAACAAAGAATGATTGTGAATGAGGAAGTGGAAAATAATTTAAAGCATTTACTGGATAAGGAATATAAACAAGTAAAAAACATGAGCCAGAAAAATGTTAGCATTTTTTTGTCAGCCTTTTTTTTTTTTTTTTTTTTTTACTGCATCCAAGCTATTTAAGAATCATGTCTGAAGTGATAAAATCAATTTTTTTAAGGCATGGAAAAAAACCCCTTCAGCTTTGTTTCTCTTTTACTCATGATTGTATAGAGCATTTGGGATGATTGAAAGATGGACTGAAAATCCACAAACTGATCTAAAGTTAGAAGAAAATGATGGAACTACCTTTTGGTATAAGATATACTCATGAAAAATAAAAATCCACCCTTTGAGCTGAGAAATAATTTTAATAGCTTGTTGAAATGAAAGCCTTACAGCTGTGCTTGGTAAGCTTTTTTTCTATTCTTTTTTTTTCTCATGCAAATAAAACCAAGAAAAACATACAGCCATGCAAACCCCACCTCAGGCAAGTCTGAGAATATATTATTTCTCAGAACTCAGTTGGATTTATGGTCTATCTAATGTGGACTCTGCTCTTAGAAGATAAATATAGGAAATAATTTCAAAAGGATAACACATTTGCTTAAAACAAACAGTTTTCTGGCTCTTACTTTCTCTTACCATGCCTGTAGCTTTAGATTTTATTATCTTCATTCCTGATTTTTTTTTCTGTACTTGAGCTCTAGGCTCTAAATGGGTTCTGGGTACACATTATGCACTCAGTAAATTTTGTGGAGTGAATTCATGAATTTTAGGCAAAATAAAAACCTCCTTGTTGCATACAGGCAAAAACTGTTTATTACCACTCAGATTTTTTCCCAGCATATGCCACGCCTCTGTGATAAGGCATAGCTCTCTTCAAGTCTCCAATGTACCACTGTGTCACTCTGACACCAGAGTGGCAACAATGGGGCACCCACTTGGGGGACAGTGATAGGCACACTTGAGCCAAATCAGGTCCAAGCACAGTACACTCAGAGATGTCCCCAATCTCCCTAATAGAAGAGATAGGAGATCACAGGGAATTTAACTAGAAAAAACAACCACAGGGAGCACTTTTTCTCTAAGCTCTCTTCCAGTAATCCAATACACACCACTCACATGCAAACCCCCACCACCACCCCCCACACTATATGTGAATGTCAGCTGTTCTCACACATGCAACAGGGGCTACCTGTTGTTTTTGCTTCTTAAGTATTCCTTACCCTTCTTCTGATAATAGAACCCTACTTTTTTTTTTTTTTACAAATAGTTTATTGTCAAATTAGTTTCCACATAACACCCAGTGCTCATCCCCACAAGTGCCCTCCTCCATGACCATCCCCCCTCCCCCCCACATCCATCAGTTCTCAGTTTTTGTCAGCATTCAAGAGTCTCTCATGGTTTGCCTCTCTCCCATTACCCCACCATTTCCCCCCTTCTTCTCCCCTTTGGTCCTCTGTTAAGTTCCTCCTAATCCTCCTATACGTGCAAACATATGATATTTGTCCTTCTCTGCCTGACTTATTTCGCTCAGCATAACACCCTCAAGGTCCATCCATGTTGCTCCACATGGCCAGATTTCATTCTTTCTCATTGCCATGTAGTATGCCATGGTATAGATAAACCACATCTTCTTGATCCATTCGTCCATTGATGGACACTTAGGCTTTTTCCATGTTTTGGCTATTGTGGAGAGTGCTGCTATGAACATCGGGGTACATGTGCTCCTATGCCTCAGCATTTCTATATCCCTTGGGTAAATTCCTAGCAGTGCTATTGCTGGGTCATAGGGGAGTTCTATTGTTAATTTTTTGAGGAACCTCCACACTGTTTTCCAGAGGGGCTGTACCAGTTTACATTCCCACCAACAGTGTAAGAGGGTGCCTGTTTCTCCACATCCTCGCCAGCATCTCGTGTTCTCTGATTTGCTCATTTTAGCCACTCTGACTGGTGTGAGGTGGTATCTCAGTGTCATTTTGATTTGCATTTCCCTGATGAGGAGGGATGCTGAGCATCGTTTCATATGTTTGTTGGCCATCTGGATGTCCTCTTTGGAGAAGTGTCTGCTCATATCTTGTGCCCATTTCTTTACTGGGTTGTTTGTTTTTTGGGTGTGGAGTTTGGTGAGTTCCTTATAGATTCTGGATATCAACCCTTTATCTGATATGTCATTTGCAACTATCTTTTCCCATTCCGTTGGTTGCAATAGAACCCTACCTTAAGGAACCTCCTCTCACTCATTCTCAGAACATGCTGTTTTTGTGTGGCTAACCACACTCCCTGTACAGAGAAGAAATCATCTTCATCATCACCATCATAGCAATAATTAAGATATCTGGTTTATTGGGTGTATATATGCACCAGATGCACATAGCATCTACTAACTCTTTTTGTTTTTACAATGCTCATATAAGATTGAACTCTTATCTCCATTTTGCAGGTAAAGAAAATGATTCACAGAGCACACAACCAATATGTAGAGGAAGTGAGATTTCAATCCAAGCCATCTTGGAGCTCCATGCTCTTAAGTCTATGTTTAAATGCCCTGAGCCAGGCCATTCACTGTGTTCCTTACAGTTAGCCATGCCAATTGCTTGACATGTGGGCACATGATCCAAGCTTGGGCAATGAGAGCCTTCCCTGGGACTTAGACTAGAGATATTAGGAAAGGTGATATGTTCTTTTCTGTTGGATTGCTAAGCTGGTGTGATGTGGGACTGCAGCTGCTTGTGACCATCTTTCCCTTTTGGGGAGTGTGTCTCACAATGATTCTCCATAGATCAAAGCAGAACTTGGAGAGAAAAAGATTCCTAATGACATCATTTGAGCATCTGATTTTCTGTATACCAAAAGCTAGACGTTGCTTATTTTGTTTAACTCAATATAAATTAATTTTCTTTTTCCAGCTAGGATTTTAGTTGAAACTCACTAAAACCTTACCTGATTTACATACACATATATACTCTCAGTTTTCTTGACAGTAAAGAGTATTTTCTAAAATTCCTTGCAGTTTTAGCAGTCTGTCAATCAACTATAGTTAGAAAGAGCTCTATGGTTAAATGCAATTCTGTTTCTCTATAGCTATCACTTGATTATGTTCTTTCTCCCCTACATGCACCCCTAAATAATCCCTTCATTTATACAGCTTTATTTCTCTTGGTCTAAATCAAAGAAATCTCAGCTTCTGCCTACTTTTAGTATGACCAGGAATAGGTAGAGTCAAGAGGGCTCAAATTGGAGACACTGTATAGCAGGCTTCAGGTTGGACTTTGCTAATGGCCTCAGCAAGGCTTCAGTGGAATTGAGGTTTGATAAGCAGAAATTGACTGAGGCAGAACCACAGGCAGGACCAACAGATCAGACGGGCTGTGAGTTGCTTATACGTAAGAGTCAAAGCCAGATAAGAGGGAGGCAGGCTGAGGCTGAGGCTGGATCAATAACACAGAAACAAGAAGAAAGATTCATGAGAGTGGCATAGAAGGATCCCGAAGTCATCTTATCCCACGAGCACAGCACATCTACAGCTAGGTATGCAATAATCCTTTGGAAAGCGTCTGAAAGCTAGCTGAACAGTGCCTTTATAACAAAGGATAAAAAGGCAACGTCAAGACAGGTAGGAGAGGTGGAGACAATGACCCAACCCCAGTCAGGTGGGATCTCATAACATGGGACTTATTCCTGAACAGCAAGGGATTTGTGCCCCACTTAAGGCACCTAACCTGTGGGACCTGAACTCGAGAGATGAGCCCAAAGTATCTTGCCTTGGAAACCAACAGGGCTTACTTCCAAGAGACCCTAAAAATATGTTTTGAAGGTTCTCACACATAGACCCATTCACCCTGAGGCTCAGTGCCAAAGCAACAGTTTGAAAGGGGCCTAGAACATGTGCAAAGGACTTATTTGTTGATCTTAAAGCATCTTCCAGAGAGACAAAATTTGGGGGACTTTCTCCAGGGATGGGGCATTCATAGGTGTCATTTTGTGTTCTTCTGCTTTGTTGGGACTGGGGCTGGTAGGTGCCATTTTGGCCTCCTACCTCTAGACCACTAGCTCTGGGGAGCCCCCCCCACTCCTTAGTGCTGCAGTCATGGATCATCCAGCCACGGCCAGGCCAACCAAGTGCCGTACCAACCATGTGTCACAGCTGTGGCCTGCCCTGCCACAGTGGGTGAGCATGCACAGCCCACACAGGGATGTCCCTTGAGCATCTGGTCCTAGCGGCCAGAAGGAGATTGTGTTTCTGGGCCTGATGGGTCTGAAAGAATTATAGAGATGGTTTTTGGCGGGCTACCACCCTCCGGGTATTGTGCAAACAGCAGACTGAAACACATACCCAGTCTTCACGTGAAAAAGGCCCATTTTCTTGTCCTGGAGCTTCAGCCTGAGGGGCCGACTTCAGGTTGCCACACACCTGGAGGCTACAGATGTGTTCTCAGGGACCATGGGCAGAGAATCACCATATTGACACCCTCCCTTGGCCTCACCACAGCTCTCCAACACTTCCCACGAAGGAGCTTAGACACGTGTCTAAAGTCATGATTTTTGCAACAGTCACCTAGGGGACACTTGTAGTTCTCCTTGTCTGAAAGTCAACAGGGTTTATGATTCAGATCTACAAGACCGTATATATTTACATACTTTGAAAGCTTTTGCCTGAGGATCTGGCTTATAATTGGCCTGAAACTGGCTATTGACTGAGATTTCCCCCTTTGTAGCCCTAACAGGTCCTGGCACACCCTCAAAACCTGGGGACTATTAAGAACAAAGCAGGTTACTTAGACCACCACAAAATTCTGAGAAACAGTCAAAAGCTAGGGCAAGGGTGAATAAGATTTATCTCCTACACAAAGCCACTCCTTCAAGACTGGGAGAGATAGCTGTTTTGCCTAGCACATAAAAACAAACACAGAGAGTCAAGCAGAATGAGGAGACCAAATGTTCCAAATGAAAGAACAAAATAAAACCTCAGAAAAAGAGCTTAATGAAATGCAGGTAAGATGAAGATGAAGACTACAAAGTAATGGTCATAAAGATGCTCACTGAACTTGGGAAAAGAATGGGTGAACATGTGAGAACTTTAACAAAGAGATAGAAAACATACAAAAGTACTAAACAGAAATCACAGAGCTGAAAAATACAATTACTTAGCTGAAAAAAAAACCCCACTAGATTAAAAACAGCAGACTAAATGGGATAGAAGAATGGATCAGTGGCTTGGAAGACAGGGCAGTAGAACTCACCCAATCACAGTGGTAAAGAAAAAAAAACCAAAATGATTTTTTTAAAAAGTGGAGATAACATAAGGGACTGTGAGACAACATTAAACATTAATGTTTAAACAAGATAAACAGAAAAGTATTTGTACCATAGGCTTCCCAAGAGAAGAGAGATGGAAAAAGGTAGAACACTTATTTTTTAAAATAATGGCTGAAATTTTCCTTAACCTGGGTAAGGAAACAGACATCCAACTCCAGAAAGTACAGAGAGTTCCAAATAAGATGAACTCAAAGAGACATACATCAAGATACATTATAATTAAAATATTAAAAGTTAAAGATAGAGAATGTTAAAAGCAGCAAGAGAAAAACAACTTTTAATTACAAGGGAACCCCCATAAGATTATCAGCTGATTTTTTCAGCAGAAATTTTTACAGGTGGGAATGGTATAGATAATATATTCAAAGTGCTAAAAGGGAAAAACTAAGTAAGTATACTATTGGTTCTCATATCAGAATCGAAGGACAGATAAGTTTTCCAGACAAGCAAAAACTAAAGGAGTTTATCACCATTAAACAAGCCTTATAAGAAATATTAAACAGACTTCTTTTAGTTGTAAAGAAAAGATGCTAACTAGTAACAAGAAAATAAGTTAAAGCAATAATCTCACTGGTAAATGCAAATACATAGTAAAGGTAGTGGATTAACCACTTATAAAGCTAATGTGAAGAGGTGTCTGGGTGGCTCCATCAGTTAACTATCTGACTTCGGCTCAGTCATGATCTCACAGTTCGTGGGTTTCAGCCTTGTGCGTTGGGCTAGGTGCTGACAGTTCAGAGCCTGGAGCCTGCTTCGGATTCTGTGTCTCCCTCTCTCTCTGTTCCTCCCCTACTCATGTTTTTCCTCTTTCTCTCAAAAATAAACATTAAAAGAATCTTGAAAATAATAGAGCTAATGTGAATATTTAAAACTAAAAGTATTAAAACTAACTATAACTATAATAACTAGTTAATCGATACACAAAATAAAAATATATAAAGACATCAAAAAAGATCATGGGTGGGTGTTAAAATGTAGAAGTTTTAGAATGTACTAAAGCTTAAGATGCTATCAATTTAAAATAGACTGTTTTAGACACATAGGATGTTATATGTAAGCCACATGGCAACCACAAAGCGAAAATCTATAGTAATCACACAAAAGACAATGAAAAAGGATTTAAATATAACACTAAAGAAAATCACCAAACCACAAAAAACAAGAGAGCAAGAGAAGAAAGAAACAGAGAGATACAAAAACAGCCAGGAAACAAACAACAAAATGACAATTAGCACATACATACCAATAATAACTTTAAATGTAAATGAACTACATTTTCCAATCAAAAGACACAGAGTGGCTGAATGTATTAAAAAACAAGGCCCGGGGCGCCTGGGTGGCTTAGTCGGTTAAGCGTCCGACTTTCGCTTAGGTCCTGATCTCGCGGTTTGTGGGTTCGAGCCCCGCGTCGAGCTCTGTGCTGACTGCCAGCTCAGAGCCTGGAGCCTGTTTCAGTCTGTGACTCCCTCACTCTCTGACCCTCCCCTGCTCACGCTGTCTTTCTCTCTCAGAAATAAGTAAAACGTTAAAAAAAAAATACATTATTAAAAAACAAGGCCCATCCATAAGTTGCCTACAAGAGACTCATTTCAGATCTAAGGGCACATATAGACTAAAAGTGAAGGGATAGAAAAAGATATTTTATGCACATGGAAGCAAAAGAAATCTTGTGTCACTATACTTATATCAGACAAAATAGACTTAATCTAACTTGACTCCTAAAGGAGTTAGAAAAAGAAAAAATGAAGCCCAAATTTAGAAGAAGGAAGAAAATAGTAAATATCAGAGCAGAAATAAATGAAATGGTGACTAAGAGGACAATAGAAAAAATCAATAAAGCTAAGAGCTGTTTCTTTGAAAAGATAAACTAAACTGACCCTTTAGCCAGACTCATTAAGAAAAAAAGAGAGAGGGCTCAAATAAAATCATAAATAAAAGAGAAGTTAAAACTGATACTACAGAAATACAAAAGATCATGAAAGACTACTACAAACAATTATAAGCCAACAAATTGCATAACCTGGAAGAAATGGATAAATTCTTAGAAACATAGTCTTCCAAGACTGAATCAGGAAGAAATAGAAAATCTGAAAAGATTGATTACTAGCTAGAAGATTGACTCAATAATTAAAAACCTCCCAACAAACCAATGTCCAGGACCAGAAAGCTTCACTGATGAGGTTTTTTTCCTACTTTGCTGGTGAATTCTATTAAACATTCAAAGATCTAACATCTACCCTTCTCAAACTCTTCCAAAAAAAACTAGAGAGGAAGGAATGTTTCCACATTCATTTTACAAGGCCAGCTTTACCTGATACTCAAACCAGTAAAAACCACACACAAAAAAGAAAATTACAAGACAATGTCCTTAATAAACATAGATGCAAAAATCCTCAACAAAATATTAGCAAACTGAATTCAACAATACATTAGAAAGATCATATGCCACACAATCAAGGGGGTTTATTCCAGAGATGCAAAGATGGTTCAACACCTGCAAATCAATTAATGTGATATAGCACATGAACAAAGTGAAGAATCAAAATCATATGGTCATCTCAAGAAACGCAGAAAAAACATTTGTCAAAATTCAATATTCATTTATGATAAAAATTCTGAACAAACTGGCTTTAGAGAGAACATATCATTTCACATCTGTTAGATTGGCTTTAATCAAAAAAAGGAAATAAGTGTTGGAGAGGGTATCGAAAAAAAGCAACCCTTGACACTGTTACTGGGAATGTAAATTGGTGCAGCCATTATGGAAAACAATATAGAGATTCCTCAAAATATTGGAAATAGAGCTACCATATGATCTAGCTATTCCACCTCTGGGTATTTATGCAAAGAATCCAAAAATTGTAATTTTAAAAGATATATGCACTTCTATGTTCATTGCAGTATTATTTATAACATCCAAGATCTGGAAACAAAGTAAGTGTCCAGCGATGGATAAATAGATAAAGAAGATGTGATGTGACATACAGATATAGATAGATATAGATATATATATATATCATATGTATATAAGATATATATGTATATATGTGATATATATGTGTGTATATATATATACATATACACAATCAGATACTACTTAGCCATAAAAAAAGAAAGAAATCTTGCCATTTGCAACAACACGGATGGAACTTGAGGGTATTATGGTGAGTGAAAGAAGTCAGACAGAAAAAGGCAAATACCATATGATTTCATTTATCTGTGTAACCCAAAAAGCAAAACTAACAAATAAGATGAGAGGAAACTTAAAGGTACAGAGAACAGATCAGTGGCTATCAGAGGGGAAAGAGGTTTGGAAGTGGGGAAAATGCAAGGTTTTAGAGGTTTGGAAGTGGCTCAGGTGTATAGTGATGAGCAATAAGTGGACTGATGGTGGTAATTAACATTTTCGATACACAAATCTTATACACCTAAAACTTACATAATGTTATACAGCAATTTTACCTTAATTAAAAAAAAAAAAAACAAAAACACAGAAACAAGTATGGCAGAAACCACAGCCTGGTTCTAAGGCAGCTCTAGAAATCTGGGGTTGACTTTTCCCACCCTGCATCCAGTCTCCCTTCTTGTGATTACTGTACCTTTGTTCTGTCAAGAGACTCCTCCCTCACTCTGTGTGCATGTGGTTCTAGAAGGCTGATGCTCATTCCTTCCTAGGATCTAGTGTGGAGCTTGTATGGTAAGCTAAATCAATCATGCCTTCTATTTCCCACTCACTGGGTTTGGTTCAGTGATGGCATATGACCTAAATTAGGTCTATGAGGGCCAAGGTAATGAATTTCAGAATGATTATTTGAGTAGTTGGAAGGTGGATTTGTATTTCTGATTGGACCTAAAACCCAGATAATTATAAGGACTGAATCTACTGCCACCATCTGATTAGCATGTGCACCCCGTGTCCAAATTCAACATGGAGGAAGATACAGTTGTAAATGAAGGGAAGGAAAAAAAACTAAATCCTAATGACATTGATTGGGCCCTGAGTCCAGCAGAATCTGAAGTCATCGAGTCTACCGGTAGATTTTCTCATTATGTGGATCAGTAAATCCCTTTTTCATTTAAGACAGACTGGTTTGGGTCTTCTACTTTTTGCAACCAGATGTGCCACTTGCTGATACAGGATTTCACATGGTCTGTCTCATTACCTAATTTTCTATCCATGTACAGCTTTTGAATGAGGATATCTCAGGCTCCATAAAAAATGTCATAGTTATACATCTTTATTTCTCAAGTAAGTACATAAAGGTCATGCTTTCTGAATGAGAGGACAAGGAGAAGGCACAGATGAACACTGGACTAGGTTGATGGCACAAACCTGAGAATGATTCTCGAAGCCCTTAAAAGCAGACACCCTCTATTAATCACAGCACTTTCTAGATTAAGTTTAACCAAGAGATGCTTCCAAATGGACCGTCTTGATATGGGTGGGCCCCATAGTCCTAAAGAATGGCTCAGCATTCAAACTCAAAGTTAAGCTCATGGGATATCAAGCAATGGTGTGATTCCTCGACAAAGGATCCCACTATCTACAAAAAAGGAGGGGAGGGGTTGGATGAAGTCTTGAAGGAGTTGCCAACCAACCAAAGGGAACACTGATTTCCAGTAGTCACTGAAAGCATCTGAGACTCCTGTGTCCTAAATATCCTTCTGTCTTTTGCAAGTACCACCATGTGGTTAGATTTTTATTGCCTCGGATGTGTGTGTGGTTTATGAGGTACCCCTCAGTGAAGTCTTCTGGACTTTCCAGACTAGCTCATAACCTCGGCTTTAGTGTTTTCTGACCTGAGTTTTTCTGCTGTTGCTGGTTCAGAGCACATGAAGAATGTGGCTTAGTGGCAGCCCTGAGTTGGCTCATGAATGTTCGTTCTATATGGGGGAAAGACATACCTTGTCCACAGCTTCATGAACACTTCAGCCTGAGCTAGGAAAGAAGCTGAACATTGCTTATGTCCTAATACACTCAACTCAGGCACTTGAAGAAAGGAACCAAGGCTGGGACCTTGCACTCCCAGAGTGATGATTCTGGAAGCTCTGGCCATAGGGTTTCCGGTGATGGATCTGGTTTGTATCCATGGTCTTCCATCTTGTATCCTGGACAATGTGGGGGCTGCCATCCCACTGTGAAGGGGACGTTTTAGCTGTGGTGTCTGCAGGCTCAGTCACAGTGAACAGGAACAGAGATAAAGCCATACGTTGGCAGCAACAGAAAGGCAGGAGTTGCAGTGGACATATTTACTGATGAAAGCTTAGTGACGTCATGGTGTCAGATGGAGGCCCCTGACGGGATATGGACTGGGCTCTATACACAAAAATCAAGGCCAGGGAGCAGAAAGCACAAACCTGGCTTGGTCAAGGAGGGAAATCAGGGCTGGAGAAGCAATAAAAACAGAAGCATAAGCCAGAAGCAGAACCAGGGACCAGCCCCTGACTTCTTGCTTTGCCAGGATTCCATGGGCTTTTTTTCTTTTCTTTTTTCTTTCTTTCTTCTTTTTTTTTTTTTAAGTTAATTTAGTTTTTTTAAAAATATTTTTTTATTTATTTCTAGAAGAGAGAGATATAGACAGCGTGAACAGGGGAGGGTCAGAGAGAGAGGGAGTCACAGACTGAAACAGGCTCCAGGCTCTGAGCTGGCAGTCAGCACAGAGCCCGACGCGGGGCGCGAACCCACAAACCGCGAGATCAGGACCTAAGTGAAAGTCGGACGCTTAACCGACTAAGCCACCCAGGCGGCCCCTCTTTCTTCTTCTTTTTTTTTTTTTGAAGGGAGGAGAGAAGGAGGGGAAGAGAGAGAGAGAGAGAAAAGAGAGAGAGAACCTTAAGCAGGCTCCAGACCCAGCACGGAGGCCAATATGGGGTTCAAACTCATGACTGTGAGATAAAGACCTTATTCAAAATCAAGAATCAGGTGGTTGACTGACTGGGCCACTCAACATGTGCTTTTATTTTGCCTCTTCCCCCTTCTAGAATTGTTCAACACCTTAGAGGTCTCAGGCCCTACCTTTCTGATTTTTTTTTCTTAGGAGCCTTGTATGCTGTTCAGTATTCTCCAGGTAGACTCCCAGAGGACTAATATGGGAAGTTTGGCTCCTCTGAATGCTGAAGAAAGAGCTGGGGCCACTTCTTCCAAAACCTGAAGTTTCCAGTAGATTATTCCCAGCTACTCCCACTTAATATTGCAATGGGAGTTTTTGAAATCTTAATGTTTGTTTGTGCCTCAGATGTTCCTTTCAGAGAAATTACTTTTAGAGCTTTCCCTTCCCACCTCCCCCCCCCGCCCCCACCGCCCCGGGCTAATAGGACTTCCTCAAAAATATGAAATTTCTCCAAGTCCATAGCTACTTGGTTATTTTAAACAATGAAATATAGTATGCAATGCTACAAATTGTTTTAGGATTTATATCCTTACTTACAAATAGGGTTTAGGGTAATTTGAAATTGAAAAAATTATAAACTTTGTAAAAGGATAAAACCAAATGAATTACATTATCTGATACATCTGAATAAACCAGCTCTGTAGGAGATACAATCTTTTTCCTGGTACTAAAAGGAACATATTGTATATGTATATGTCCTACCAGAAGGAACACAGAACCACTTACTGGACAATATCTTCAACAGCAATTTCAGAGACAACTGAATAGTGTTAGTGAGCACGAGCTCTGACGTCAGACTGTATAAATTCAAATCCCAGCTCAACTGATTTCTACTCGTGTGACCCTGGGCGAGCTTCATCTCTCTCAGTCTTACTTTTCTTATTTGTAAGATGGGAACAATAATAGAAGCACTTTCATTTCACTGTTGGGAAGATTAAATGAATTAATATATAAGAGATTAGAAT
>NW_024081233.1:966664-1094315 GCF_003009895.1 Hyaena hyaena
GTCACAGACTGAAACAGGCTCCAGGCTCTGAGCTGGCAGTCAGCACAGAGCCCGACGCGGGGCTCGAACCCACGAACCGCGAGATCATGACCTAAGCGAAAGTCGGACGCTTAACCGACTAAGCCACCCAGGCGCCCCTTGACTTCTGCTTTCAAATGTCAGGTGGTCCTGTCGTACTATTCTTCTCTTCCTTCTCCTCTTTCATGCTTGTCAAGACAAGCCTTTCCCAAATACCGACCTCCCAGGAAACTGACAAATACAGTGAACTAATTCAAGTCGAGGTGCCTTTGTGATGGTTAATTTGCTGTGTGTGTCAATCTGGCCAGACTATGGTGCCCAATTGATTTGTGAAACACTAGCCTAGATGTTTCTGTGAAAGTATTTTAAAAGTATGATTCACATTTAGATCAGTAGACTTTGACGAAGTCAGATGACTCTCTGTCATGTGGGTGGGTCTCACCCACTCAGTCAAAAGCTTTAAAGGAAAAAGACTATGATCCTCCCAAGGAAGAAGGAATTGGACCTCCAGATTACTTTTGGGCTCAAGACTACAATATTGACTTCTGTCAGAATTTCCAGGTTGCTGGCTTGCCCTGCAGATTTCAGACCTGCCATCTCCCATAATACGTGAGCCAATTCCTTAAAATAAATCTCCCTCTTTCTAAATATATACATACTATTGGTTCTGTTTCTCTGAAGAACCCAAACTGCAGCATTAATATACACAATGGCTAAATATTTTAGCTTCCTCACTATGTTAAATATTGCTCAGTTAACATTTATATTTCAGCAAGGGCTCAGCTTTAAATAGTGAACAATGTGAACATTTTAAAATATCACCCGAGAGAGAGAGAGTTGAGGGTAGAGAGGTATTTCCCAGTGACTTTGAAATCACTTCAGCAAGCAGCTGCCCATTCATGAGATGGGTCCTGGGCTTATACATATTTGGGTTTATTTCCTCCTCCCCTAAAGCTATACATGGCGCATGTGAAAATGCCTTTAGCTATTGGTGCATACCACACATATTTCTTTTAGTCTGGGTTAACATTTGGAAATCATATATAAATAAAAATAGTCTTCATATTGCTATGTGTACCTGCTGTGAATGTCAAATCTTGGTGTAATTCACCTATTCATCATAATCCATCAGAACAGTACGGTAAACATGAATCATTGTTTCCTTAAGAGTCTGAAAGGTAACAAAATAAAATACTTCTCTGAAACTTCCTGGAGGAAAGGCAATCTTCTACCTATTACATTAGGGCAGACAAATCAATCAGTGCAAAATCAAAGTCTTTTTCTGTTTTAGCTTTTCATGTGGAAGACTGTCATCAATAAATCTTCCAGAGTCATCATGGTTCTTACAAAAGTAATATCACATCCTTTCAGAAATGGTAGAACAATGATAATGGAGGGTCAAGGTGGACTTTGGAAAAGAAATGAACTCCACCTGGGATGTTATAAAATACCAAATGGTTTTGGTTTCTACAAGGCACACTATTATTATGAGAACGCTCTTTTCTCTGCATGAAAATGTAGAAAATTTGTATCCACTGATAGAACATAGTTACCACATTTCTTTTTTATTGTTAACGTTTTGACAATCATTTATCGTCATTCATTCTTGCTTGTTCATCTGCCCTTTTCTTCAATTTTTATCTTTCTCATGAGACCATGGCTATTGTATGCTGCAAGAAGCAGAGGTTGCGATTCTCTGTCTTGAAATGGAAACAGGTGAGCTGGACAGTCCTCTCTATGAGACTGAGAAAGGAAGTCTACAATAGAGGAAGAATGAGCAGAGAAATCTTTAGGAATGTTTTATAGCCTGGAACCATGACTCACCTTTTGGGAGAAGGCTTAACCAACCCTCTATGGGAGTTAACTTTTACGGGAGCCCAGGGAAGTAAGTGTTGGCTGATGGAGAGGTGGAGGGGAATAAAAAGGGAAAGGGACAAAGGGCCAGGGATTTGAGGTTTGGTCTTTAGCCTCATACCAAGGACTAGTGCCAAGTACCGTGGGGCCAGCAGAAAAAGGTGAACTATTGTTTTATTAGAAGTAATATGTTGGGATAATTATGCAAAATACTAATTAGTATGTGTCTCCCCATCTCTGCACTTCACAAATCCCTTTGCTTATATCCTGAAACCCCCCTGTTCCTCAAGCCTGAAGTTATAGTCATTTGTTAGCCACTGGCTGTGGACCCAGAAACAAAGGCCACAAACACTGGACCGGGCTTAAGTGAGCACCAGGATATGGAAGCAGAGGGTAGGCAAGACTTCCCGACTCTCATAAACTTTGGGACAGATGCATAGATCCAGGAAGGGGAGGAGGGGAGGGAGGACCATGATAATGCCCCCACCTGTAACCAGGGGCTTCCTTTGTCCAAGCTGGGAACTCAATGGATGCTAAGTAGCCATTGACTAGTCCTCCTTGCTGCTTTCCTGCGGACAATGCCCACGTCATGACTTGGTTTACTCATCAGGGTGACATGAGGGTGAGGCTCTGTTTACCTTCAGTGGGGCGGAGAAGGGACAAAGTGGATCTAGACTAGACTAGAGTTTCTCAACTTGGGCATTATTGGAATTTTGGACTCCATAATCCTTGCTGTAGGACAAGTCTGTGCATTGTAGGGTGTTTAGCGACATCCTTGGACTCGACTTGCTAGATGCCAGTGGCACCACCCCTCTCCCCAAAATATTACCCAGTGTTCTCTGTGAGATGCAATGCTGGTCTAGACTGAACATGTTTGAAAGCTCCCATTGAGCCAGGACCTCTCTCTGCCCCTCAACACCTTCTCCTCCCCACCCCCACTCCCCAAATCTGTCTTCTTTTCTCCATCTCCAATACTTTATGTAGCCTGAAAATTTGCTGTGGCTTCTATCCTGTTTTCCTATTTCACCTTGTATCCTCCAAAAATCACTTTCCACCCTGAAGCCATGTGGACTTTTTAAAAATGTTTGTCCTGTGCTTAAAGCCCCTTAAGCCATCTCATTTCTTTAGGATGAAGACAACATCCTTTGCTGCCTGGTCTGGCCATGTGTGCTCAAGCTACTCTACAGACGCCTCTACTCCTTTCACTCCTCTGTCCCCTGGGCTCTGACAATCCTGCTCTTCTTTCAGTCACAGGTGGGCTATGATTCATCTAGCCACAGGGCCTTTGCACATGCTATTCCTATGCCTGAGATACTCTCCCCCTACGTATTCTCCTGGTCGAAGCACTGTGTTCCTCCATCAGTGCAAGCGTCACTTCCTTCGGGAAGACTCCTCTGACTGCTGAGAAAGAATCAGGCTCCTGCTGCCAAATGCAGTCATATCAGTATGGAAGGTGACTTTATAGCACTTACCACTAGTACTTTTATACTAGCGGGTTATTAATTAATGTTGATCTCCTTTCCCCCTCCCTCTCTTCCTTCCTTCTCCCTTCACTTTGTAGGGACGTAAATCCACATGAGTCTGCTGAGCCTGGTCTGTAGCCCTCCCAACCCCCACCTCAAGATCACTAAATACTACATCTTTTCTTTCAGTTATTTATCTTCCAACCCGTCTCCCTTTCTAGCAACCTACCATTAACCCTCCCACCCTATCTGTGGATTAAGAGGTCCTTTAAAGGAATATCAAGTTGCTGGAAAGATACCACCCAAAGCTCTGTTTGAGGGAGCTCTCCAAGACGATGACAATGCCCCCATTTTTTGTTCAAAGCAAAGGGGTCCTGAGCTTTCCAATCACATCTCAGTCACAAGGCTGCCCAGGGCTCTAGACTGTGCAGCTGGTGAAAAAAACAAATATTTTTAAAAAATCAAACAGGAGCAAAAAGAAAATCTAGCTCATTGCATGGTTTTTCAGGCAAACTTGAGTTAGCAGGGCTTTTGGCGGTAGGGAAGAGAAAGTATAGTTAATGATAAGGGCTGATAGCGGTATTGCTGATGGGTCGTGAACTTGTCTGGCTCCTCTGATTTTGGTTTGTGGTTCTATCCCAAGTCTGTAATGACATATAAAATACTAGACCGCTTATCCTGGTCCTTCCTTCTCGTTGCAAATCACATTTCTTTTTTTTTTTTTTTTTTAAAGATTTTATTTATTTCTAGGAGAGAGAGAGAGAGAGAGACAGCGTGAGCAGGGGAGGGTCAGAGAGAGAGGGAGTCACAGACTGAAACAGGCTCCAGGCTCTGAGCTGGCAGTCAGCACAGAGCCCGACGCGGGGCTCGAACCCACGAACCGCGAGATCATGACCTAAGCGAAAGTCGGACGCTTAACCGACTACGCCACCCAGGCGCCCCGCAAATCACATTTCTTAAGACAATCCATGGAATTTACAGGATGTGAACATGTTGGTAAAAGTGTGCACCACTTAATAGATGGCTCTTGATGCAAGACTTCAAACCTCACATTGAACTTCAACTTCCTTCTCCACATGGCTCCACATTAAACTTGTGTTTCCATTTTGTCTTTCTTCTACTGCAGTACCTAGGTTGTTGAATTCCCTATTTATGTCCAGGTGAGAACTTCAGGAAGTGTCCTATACCAAAGAATAATGAAGTCATGAACTCTTTCAGTCTTAACCAGACTGTGCTGGAGATAGAGATAAAAATCATAATGCAGAGACAATGGGGAATTGCCACAAATATTTATTGGTCATAAGACACTTTTCACATCCATAACTGCATCGCAGTGATACTTGTGGGATGCTAAGAGAAAACTCTAGGCAGAGATTCAAGAGATGTTCTTCTCCACTGGAAATTCCATTTACTAGGATTTCTATTGTAAACACTAGGGGCAACATTCTTGTTTGCTTTACTCCAAGAACAAACTCAAGGAGAAATGTTCGCAGAAGAATTCACAGAGGAGCTAGATGGGGAATTGGGCTGCTGTCTGGCAACGGGCTTAAGCTCCATGGTTGCAAAGACTGTTTCCTTTGGCATCATTTCCCTAGAGCCTAGTACAGTGCTTGGCATTTGATGTTCCCAGTAGATATCTGTTGATATGTGTATGTGGCAAGTAACACAATATGGAAGTGAGTGGGAAGCCTCCTACACCGGTAGGAAATAGGAAGGAGAAAATGTGAAAAATGAGGAAAAGTGGCAACAAATGAGTTTATAATATTTTCTTTTAACATATTTCTTCTTTCAGGAACCTGGATGCTTAGCATCTGACTTTGGCTCAGGTCATGATCCAATGGTTCATGAGTTCAATTCCCTCATCAGGCTCTGTGCTGAAAGTTCAAGGCCTGGAGCCTGCTTCAGATTCTGTGTCTCTCCCGCCCCCACTTTGTGCATGCTCTCTCTCTCTCTAAGAAATAAGCAAATAAAAATTAAAAAGTAATGAAATAAGATATTTCTTCTTCAATGATATTGTCCTTCTTAGGCTAACATTAAGGTAACCTCTTAAATGATTACTGTTATTATCATTTTTCATAGCTGGAGAGGGACACAAAGCATGGATTTTCTTGGGTCATATGATGAATCTATTCATCCTTTCTCTGTTTTAAAATATGTTTGTGTCCTTTTTGATCTTAAATAAATTTGTGTCTGTCTTACATTGTTATGCAGATTTAAGAAGAGGCAAGAGTCACTTGCTTAAGGAAGCAGCAACATGTACAGCACCGATCATTTCTCAATTTCTGTGAACAAGTTACAATTTTTCTGTTGACCTTCCATGATGCTGGAGGTCTTTGTTCTGCTGGAGGAATTTTCCTGGAACCTGGGGATCAAAATGTATCTACCTTTACTTTCCTTCTCCATCAACATACAGTAGACATCATAACAGGAATATCTTATAAAGTTTGTCTTAAGAAAAGAGATGTTTGTTAAGCACTAAATAGATGTCCAGCCCTTCAGGATGTAAGGAACTGCAAATGCATGGTCCCCTTTGTGGAGCTGAAATCTGGGTTTGAAGCTAACCATCTAGTTGGGGACAGTATTTTGCAGAATAAAAAGGCTGGAGCTGACTCTGTGATTTCCCTGCTCAGCCTCCTTCTCTCTGGGGCTTCCTGCTTATATATCTTCAGCTTCCTTCTTTTTTCCAATTCCCAGCCCATGTCTTAGTGCTACAGATGCAAATTCATATGCACACAACACACACACAAGCAATTCAATGGGTACTCTTTTACAATCTCATGTTCGTTATCTGCAAGATATGATAGAGCCATTCCACTGGTTTTGAGTCTAAGTTACCCACTGCTGGATCTCATTTAGATCACACATCTCTCTGTGTCCTTTTTTAAAATTTTTTAACATTTGCATCTCGAGGGTGTTCTTATGCCATAAACACAGGTCAAGAAAGAGAAACAGGAAGATATAAGGAGGACGAAGCAAGTCATGTTGCCATTCCCACAGAAAACTCATGTAAGTTTCCCATCACCTCCACATTTCTCTGAATTTGTGTCACCGATTGTTAACCCAGCTATTTATGTACAACTAAGAAATAAAAAAGTGCTGCTAATCAAGCTCTGACACAATATTTTCTTATCACTTCCATTTTAAGGTACATACCCATTTTGGAAACGTTCAAGGGTGAAAAAAAAATCAGCAATGCACGTACATGCCTCCTACCCATCAGTAGAATCAGCGGTGTGCCGTGCCCAGGCTACACTGCAAAACTTATAAAGCAGCCGTTATCAATTATATGAACTATTATTTTAGATGCATCTGTTTTGCTATAATAATGTTCATGGGAATCCTGAAAAAAAACCAGGAATAGCTGTTTTCATGAGTGGTGGACAGACATGGTCCAATGCTCCGCATTTGACTTACGTTACAATTTTATTCAGCTTCCATGAGCGCATTTATTTATTTTAAATCCAACATTCTTTCTATGAGAATTTCTTTTAAAATAATAGCCACTCTTCGTGCCTCCCACAAATAACCAGCCTTGCGCGCTAGCTGCTGACTCGGCACTGGCAGAGAAACACAGTCTGTTTCCCAGGGCGGCCCTGGCTCTCCCATCCAGCAGCCCGGACAACAAGGCTAACGCGGCACGCATCACAAGGTTGCAACTCCGACTGGCCTTGGCTGTGGAAGCTCCTTGGTCAGACTATTGTCCGTCTGCACTTCAAAGTGTAGCGAGGTTTATATTTTCAAGGTGAGAATATAAGAGTATTGCCTGCTTCCCCTTTTCATTTTAGAATGGGAAATTTTGCTCAGTGAAGAATGTATACATTCCACACTGTGAAAGGTGACTTAGAAGTCACTGTGGCCATCTTCCTCATGAACTCCCATGGAATTTTGATGGTTTGTTTACACATCAATCAGCCCTCACCTTGGAAGCAAGGTATGAGCCACCTGGACAGGAGGGCAGGGACAGAGAACATTCTACATCCCTTTGTGGATTTGCCTAAGAATACCTATAACTGACCGAGCACTTACTAGGTGCTGGGCACTGTTAAAAGCGATTCATAAGCTTGAGGCATTTATTTATTTTTCAGAGAGACAGAGACAGAGCGCAAGCAGGGAATGGGCAGAGAGAGGGAGACACAGAATGTGAAACAGGCTCCAGGCTCTGAGCTGTCAGCACAGAGCCCGACATAGGGCTTAAACCCGTGAACCTGATCATGTCCTGAGCCGAAGTCAGATGCTTAACCGACTGAGCCACCCAGGTGCCCCTAAGCCACTTATTTCTCATAACACATACAATGGGTGATACCTGTAGTGACATTGCACAAATGAGGAAGGTGAGTGTTCTGTGTTTGTGCCCTCCCTCCCCAATTCATATGTTAAATTCCTACCCTCAGTACCTCAGAATGTGACTATATTTGGAAATAGGGCCTTTAATGAGGCAATCAAGTTAAAATGAGACCAATAGGTGGGGCCCAAGCCAACAAACTCATGTCCTTAGGAGGGGAAATGCGGACTCTGGGACAGGCGTAGAGGGAGAACATCATGTGAACGTGAGGACAAGCATCTCTAAGCCCAGGAGAGAGACCTGGAGCAAATTCTTCCCTCAGGAAAAAAACAAAAACAAAAACAAAAACAACCCCCTTCCAACACCTTGATTCCAGACCTCCAGAACTGTGAGACAAAGTATTTCTGTGTTTCAGCTACCCAGTCTGTGGTACTTGGTTTGGTAGACCTAGCAAACTAATTCACTCATGTTATGCAGTTTGTCAGGGTCATCCAGACAAAGAGGTCCGCAGCTTATGCATGAACCTCAGTGTCTGAGTCTGGAGCGTGGGCTCCATTTAACACCATGCTCCATAATTTCTGCTGAGTAGTAATAGAATCTCTTTCTGGGCTTCATGCTCCATGAAATCAGATGAGCCCATCACATGGGGTTAGTGGTTCCTATGTAATTGTAATAATACACACAGTAACTGCTTGTCTGCCATGATATACTACTGGTGAAATGTTGATTATGTTATGATTCCCCAGGGAGGAGCCAGGCCCAAATGGACCCTGTCCATCTGTCCTGCAGTCCGTAAGCTCACACTAGATCCAAAAACTGACTTCAAGGACACATTTGCCCAAGTCATCCTCTGGGTCTGATGATTATGGTCACTATGACTTTATAGATAGGCTGCACTCCCTGAAGACATTTCAACTCTCCTTTAAGTCCTAATTGTGTCATTCAGCTGCTCAGAAGTTTGGATGCCCGTCCACCGTCTTTACATGCAGAATACAGTCGCTAATCCATTATCTCGCAGGACATGACCCTGGCCTATGTTTTCAGTCGTCACTCGAGGACCCAGGCCTTTTCTCCCCACGTGCAGACATGAGTGCTCACACAGACGCCTCCCGGGCTCACAGTCAGGCTGGCTGACCACCTCGGTCCATTTTCTCTCCCACCTGGCCTTGCGCTCTAGGTGTTTCCTTGACCTGAAACTACCTTCGTTTCCCTTACTCATCTGATGACATCCTCCTCACTTGCAAAGTCCAGTTCAAAGCTTACATTCCCCAAAGGCATGTCTCCCATCCCTTCAGGTAGAATTATTTCCCCTCTAACTCCAAGTCCCAGGGCCTATTTCTCAGTTTGCCTTCAAATGAAGATAATTATGACTCTGTTATCCCCACAAGCTCTTGGGAGACAAGGCTTTTGTCTTTTCATTTTGTATGTATCTTCTACAACAACTAAAATGATCTTCTTTATGCAGTGGGTATTCAGTAAGTTCTTGCTAGATTCTAATGCAGTCACCTTAATGAAGACTTCCGAACAGGTTCCAAAAAATAAAAAATAAAAATAAAAATTCACCAACCTTCAGGAATAAGAAGCAAAGAACAGGAGCCTTGTCCCTGGCTTTCATTTTAAACAGAGCAAGCTCATAAAGGCAGAGAAACTCTCTCTTATGTTTTTCCTGGAAGACAAAGCGTGGGCCTGTGATCACCAAGTGTGTTTTGTGGTCTCAATTTCAAAGTTTACTAACTTATAAGGTTTTATTTTGCTTCTAGACTGAACTACTTTGAACTCTAGGCGTTGATAATACAGCCCAACCTTGGCAACCGTCCCTTCACCTTACGTCAGGTAATGAAATGACAGCTCAGGTAACATGGGGGCCCCAAACAGAAACAACATGCGATGTCAAATTGGAAGCTGCATATGGTCAAAGTCTATTTCATTTCTCTACATTGCTTTCTTCCTAAGAAATGTGAAGGCCGCACCTAAGAAATATGCTTTCCAGCTCATGGGTCTCATTGAGAGTAACTATCCGCTTTAAAACCAGTCCTGATCCTCATAGCTTGGTCTCGATAGCAACAACATCATTAGCAGCATGATCAAAAACGTAGGTTCCCTTTTCCCTGGGAGAACTTCATTTCGAACTTGATGGAAATTATTCAGCTCCAAATGGCAACTGGGTGTAATTGGTAAGTGCATGGGACCTCGAACCACCTGGATGGGGACAAATCCTTACCCTTTATTCAATCTTAGGGACTTTGGATGTGACTTAACTTCCTGGGCCTCAGTTTCATTGTCTGTAAAACGGGGACAAAGGACTATTTTGAAGGACTGTTATGATAAATTAACTGAGTCAATAAATAGAAAGTGCAATGTCTAGTAACCAGAACATAGTCAGTGTTGGATTTAACGTTAACTGTTAACTATTTCAAAGCTTTCTTTCACCAAAGAAAGGAAACAGCAGAGAATATTATTGGCTTCTGATATGGATTCCATCTCAAACTCCTTTTCTTCTGCTGTTTTTTCTTTTCAGAACGTGTTGGAAATTATAAGCAAACATGCAAGCAGTGCATGTATATTTAGTTTCACATACAACCTCATTGTTGCTTCCTGGCATCTTTCCAAGATATCTTACAAGTTATCAATCTCGCCAGGACAGTGTGTTTTCTGACCACTTCCCCTTTGCAATTAAGGACTGTGACCACTCGCTTACGCACAGACTGAGACCAGCAGCCTTAACCCCAAAGGAGGTCAGAAACTCCCAGCTCTTCCCGCCCAGGGGGCTAGCTGAGAACCCGATACCGTGTGTTTTAAGGCTGTGGGTAAGACTGTGACCATAGGAACTGGGAACACCCACCAACACCCTGCTTCCCCCTGCCCCACTTCCTTCGCTTCAATGCCATTAGCATGGTTGCAGTGCATTTGTGAATGTTTTGAGTGGAGTTAGGTTTCTGATGTTTATTGTTGAATTGCTAAAGATTTGGAGTGAAGACAAACAAGCAGACAAACAGACAAGCAAAGAAATAGACAGAAAACACCCCTGGACAGACTAGCACTATGAGCAGACATGCTCAGGATAACTGGGGTCCACAAAGGTCTGGGCTCTCACCAGAGCCCCAGGATTTGGTCAGTTGCTCTGCAAATAAAACCTGCCCTAGACACACAGCAAGGAGGCTTTATTCGCATAGGAAACCTGCCAGTCTGGCCTTGCAGATAGTAGGTCAGGGTGGTAATGAGTTTTCCTGTTTACCTCTACCTTCATGGAAGCATTGAATGCAGGGCTGAAAGGGGCTGGGGAGGGCCATCTCCTCTCCTCTTTCCACACTGTGTGTCTCTGTTCAACCCAGGGCTTTGCCTCTCTGATTGTTCTCTGTAGCGAGCAAAGCATAGAGATGGTAAGATAAACTTGCAAGGACTTCTGAGTGTGTGGGAGGGCTTGGGGGTGAGGCTGGTTGGACTGGCAACAGAAAGGGCAAGTTGCACTGTGTTATCCACAGGCTTCCCCATCTGACTTCATTATGGTGCGTCCTACGCATACTTATCCACAACAACTAAACTCCACACATGGTCAGAGCTGTGTCTATGCTGTTTGCCATAGTATGCCCAACGTCTGCCACAGGGCCTGGCACATATCAGACGCTGAGTGCATACTTATTGAATAATAAATGAATAGTGCATCTATTAATAGATGGAAATACATATGAATTGGTTTGGTCTGGTTTTAAAATATTCCGTCCCACTGTTTTCATATGTATATTTGTGTACAATCATGTTAGTATTTTGTTCAGTCTATACTTTCTTCCTTCTTTCTTCTTTCCTCCCTCCTTCTTTTTTTTTCTTTCTTTCTCTCTTTCCTTTTCTTTCTTTCCTTCTTTCCTTTTCTTTCTTTCTTTCTTTCTTTCTTTCTTTCTTTCTTTCTTTCTTTCTTTCTTTCTTTCTTTCTTTCTTCCTTCCTTCCTTCCTTCCTTCCTTCCTTCCTTCCTTCCTTCCTTCCTTCCTTCCTTCCTTCCTTCCTTCCTTCCTTCCTTCCTTTCTTTCTTCTTTCTTTCTCTTTCTCTCCTCTCCTTTCCTTCCTGTTGAAATAGGGACAGCAACCTTTCAAGGTCTAGAGACAGAATATATTTGAAATCAGCCTATGAATGTTGTGTGTGTTTCCTTGGAGAATAGACTCCAAAGGCTCTTCCATTGTATTTGAAGAGACTTGTAGTATGCAAGCTTCTCCATCAAGACAGATTATACATTCCTTGGGAGTCTAGGATTTTATCACTCTTTTGAGAAAAGTTTAAAGTTTAAAGAAACTGAAGTTACTGGATTTGGTTAGGAGGAAGTTGAATGGCACACTTTAAGATTATGAAAGGTTATGCTCTTTGAATATAATGTTGGCTGAAGGACCATAAATTATAGCTTAATATATGAATCAAGAGCCCTAAAATTTTACCTTTTCCTCTAGAAATTCTTCTAGGAACATAGCTGAAAGATATAACATGGAAATCAGCAAAAGTTCTGTAGCCAGTGAAGTTCATCATATCATTGTATATGAGAGCCAAAAGTTGGAAACAATTTTAATGTCCAGCAATGGGTACTGGCTAAGTAAATTATGGGGTACATCCATTAAAGTGGAAAGTAGGACACTTTGTTGTGGCTTTTTTGAGACCATGCTATTCTATGTCCCTAAAGAACAAACCACTAAATTCATAAGTTAAAGAAAAAAGCGATGTATTTAACACATGCTTCATCTCTGGAACTCTACTTCTTTCTACATTTGAACTTCACCCCAGGAACTTTAGCAACTGTTGGGTTTTAAGGATAGGACAAAGCTATCTGATGCACAAATAATTTGTAATTTAAAATCAAAGCTTAATGATTTATTTTCAGTGTTACCAAATAGCTGTGCATGTTAAAATAAACATGATGACTAAAAAAATAGAGTCAAACTTTTACTCATAAGGTTGATATTTATAAAGAGTATTTGCTAATGAGGAGGAATATTAGAATGATATCAAGTAAAAAAAAAACAGGACACAAATGTACATGTACAGTGTAATCTAAATAATATAAACATGTTTATATAAATATACACAGGGATTCATATGCTAAATTGTTTACACTGATATTCATCATATAGTAATATTTTAATATATAAAATGTAATCTTTATTTAATATTAATATTTTATATTTTAATATATTTTATATAGATACACATTGCTTTCATATTAAATTAAAATATTGAAAATTAATCAAAGTTATAGTGTGGTGGATTGGGTTAATTATAACTTTTATGGTAAATAGACTTTATTTTTAGACAGTTTTTTTTTTTTTTTTAATGTTTATTTCTGAGAAGGAGAGACAGCATGAGCAGGGGAGTATCAGAGAGAGAGGGAGACACAGAATCTGAAGCAGCCTCCAGGCTGTGAGCTAGCTGTCAGCACAGAGCCCAATGCGGGGCTCGAACCCATGAACCGTGAGATCATGACCTGAGCCAAAGTCGAACGCTTAACCGACTAAGCCACCCAGGAGCTCCTAGAACAGTTTTAAGTTTGCAGAAAAATTGAGGAGTGCCTGGGTGGGTCAGTTGGTTAGTATCTGACTCTTAATTTCAGCTCAGGTAGTGATCTCACTGTTCATGAGTCTGAGGCCCCATCAAGCTCCATGTTGACAATGTGGAGCCTCCTTGAGATTCTCTTTCTCCCCTCCTCTGTATGCCGCTCCCCTACTCATGCTCACTCTCGCTCTCTCTAAAAATAAATATGTTAATTAACTAATTAGTAAACTTTAAATTTACAGAAAAATTGGGAAGAGAGTAGGGAGTTCCCATATGCCTCTTCACGCTATTTCCCCTATTATTAACATCTTACATTCGTATGATACATCTGTTAAAATTAGTGAATCAACGTCAATACAATATTATTCATCAAAGTCCACAGTTTATTCAGCTTTCCTTAGTTTTAACCTAATTTCCTTTTTATGTTTGGAGATCCCATCTAGGATACTACATCATGTTTAGTGTCCTATCTCTGTAGGATTCTCTTGGCTATGACTGTTTCTCAGACTTTCCTTGTTTTTGATGACCTTGACAGTTTCAAAGAGAACTGGCCAGGTATTTTTTTTAAATTAAAGTATAATTGATATATAACATTATGTTAGTTTCAAGTATACAGCATACTGATTTGATATTTGTATATATTTATAAATTGTGAAATGATCACTATGGTAAGTCTAGTGAACACTTATCATCATACACAATAAGAAGAACTTATGGATGGAAAATCTTTTCAAATACTTGAAATGAGCTCCTTAGGTGTGTGTGGCCGCGTCTTCCTTGACAGTCAGAAAAGGCACCCCCTTTTCTCCTTGAAGGGTTAGTGAATCTAAGGAATGGGGGATCTGGGCCATGGAATACCTCTCATATTCTAAATATGTGTTGCATGATAGAGACAGAGCAAGAAGAGTTTAGTGCTGCTGCAAGAAGTGGCCATGGTTTTACTGGCAAGGGTTTTACCAAGGACTACATACCTGGAATGGAATACCTGTCCCAAGGACTCAGTGGTCTTAATAAATTCCCAGTTTTCACACCTCTTCCTCATTCAAGTCCCCTTTCAGTATAACACCCCCCCCCCCCCCCCCCCCCGCCCCCACACACAGATGGTTGAACTGCTGAGGGCTGGAGTTGATCTACTTCTCCCAAGGCTTCCTACACCTAGCATTTAGCTAGGTGCTGGTGGATTCAATGACAGACTTCGATAATGAAGCCAGAAATACCCTAAACTGAGTGTTTTCTTAACTTGCACTTGGCTCTGATCTCTCATCTCAATCTGTGAGGTCCAACACTCTCAACTCCATGTATCTCTGGATAAAGATCCAGACTAGGACAGGCTTCAGGAAAAGGCAGGGGTGGTCTGTATTGGCCCTTAAGGCTCTCCAAATATGGCAAACTCTTAAATGCTGTGGTAATGATATGGCAACACTGAAGAGCAGAAGGAATTTTATACTTGTGATGGGAAGGCAAATACAGACATCTCATCTTCTGAGTAAAATTAAAAGCAACACCATTCATTTCATTAATAATTTTGGCTACTTGGGGGCAGTATATAGAAGAAGATATTTGTTGAGAAGATGTTTTATTATTCCCATGGATCACGACAAAATGGTCTTTGGATCAGAAGCATCTGATAAGAGCTACCCTCCATGGCAGCTGGGTTTTCCTAAGGCCAACTTTGCAGGAATTGGTCTGAATTCTGGGAACCTCTCAGAGCTTCCCCGTCCTCCTTGGGGGCAGGCTAGATCCTGGAAATGTTTCCTGGGGTTCTAAAGACTAATTTATTCTGGATAATGAGAAAACAAGGAGCAGAGAGAGAGAGAGAGAAATGCTACAACTTATTTGCTACATTTTGTATAACAGTAACTTGGGGAGGAAAAATGGCTCCAACCAGGGGCAGAGAAGAACCATTATGTTTCTTTCCACTCTGTGTTCAAGATGGTAAAAGAAGACACCAGGCAAAGACATCGTATCCTTTCCAAGAAGTCTGCGGCCGGAGGGAGAAGGAGCTGGAAGAGACCTGTATTAGTTTGCTAGGGCTGCCATAACAAAGTACCATAGACTGGGCAGCTCAAAAGACACAAATTTGTTTTCTCACATCTGGAGGCTAGAAGTCCAAGATCAAGATATTGAGAGGGTTGGTTCCTTCTGGAGTTCCTGAGGGAAGAATCTTTCCCAGGGTTCTTTCCTTCTCTTGTAGGTGGTAGTCTTTCCCTTGTGTCTTCACATTGTCTTCTCTTTGTATGTGTTTGTGTCCAAATTTCTTCTTATAAGAACCCTTGTAATATCAGATTAGGGTCCACCTATGTGACCTCATTCTAATTTAATTACCTCTGTAAAGACCCCATCTCCAAATATAGTCACATTCTGAGATTCTGTGGGATGGGGCTTCAAAAAATATGAATTTGGGAGGGTGCACAATTCAACTATAACAAAGTCTATTTATTTCTGACTGTGACATACTCTAGCATGGCTTATTCTCCAAGCTTTATGTCTGCAGGTCAGGGGTCCTCAACTCTTTACACCAGTGAGAAGGGGTGGAAACAATCGATGAGCACACACTGCATGTAAGTCTCTGCTCTTACAGAAGGTACTGAATGAGCCATCTCCTCAATCCCAACCTAGATTGGACCTTGTTCTCTTTCTAAATGGAGCAGTTGCCAAAAAAGTAAAATTTTATGGTGAATCCAAAATAGTTTGAAACTAGGAAGCTGGACGCTTTGGCTGTGTGGTGGAGCCCATTAATTATAGTCCTGATCATGTTTATTTGTCTAAATTCTTCTTGGTATTGCAGAGCTGTCCCCCTTGGACGTTAAACAACAAAAAAAGTGAGAGTCCGTACAGCAGTAGTCATCTCCCCGGGGGGTCAGGTCTATGGTGGAGACATGCTGTGCCTCCCTGGGAGGGACCCTGCATGACGTGAGCTCACCTAGGTCCCACAGAGCAAGATGTTCCTGAACATAGTTGTGGGTCTCCAGGACCAGCTGCCATCTCACTTATCATCAACCAAATGCTTTGCAGATTAAACTGATGGGTTGGGAAGGAGGGGGATGGGTGATGAGGCAAGAGAAACACTCACAAGTCCTCTCCTAAAGGTCTTTTGTCCCTGCCCCAGACTGTGGTAAAATAGAGCAGGGACCAGCTGGCCAGCCTTGTTTGTTTAAGCTGTTGACTAATCTCTGAGTTCATGTGCTGAGCTGGTTCATGAAGTTCTTGAACTTTTATTATCCTCAGACTTTTGGCACAGTGAAGATGAAATAAGAAACTGCCACTATTTTAAAAAGAAGCCTGTGAGATTGAGTGAAGTGAATGTTTGACTTCAAATTAAGAGACTCAAATTTGCATACTATTTGTTGACAGCTACTCTGAGCCAGGCACTGAGCTAGGCTCTGGGATCGGAGTGAAACTGAATTTTCTTCTCAGCTCTATCAAGAGCTCTAGTCACTTAGGCTACCTCTGGAGTCTGCCTCTGGGCAACACTGATCCTGTATCTGTGAAACAATGTTTTAAATGGAAAACACTAATAAGCAGATATAAGTTGGGAATAAAGACAAGTGCATATAGATGCACTTTCCAATATGGGAGCCACCAGCCTCAGTGACTGATGGACTGAGGAATTTCAGTTCTCTAGCTGCATTACCCATATTTTTAGTGTTCCATGGCTGTACGTGCCTAATGTCTTCTATATTAGACAGCATGAGTATAGGACTTTCCCATCATGGTAGAATGTTCTATCGGACAGTGCCAATGTAGACAATGAGGAAATACACATGGTTTCATATGAAATATTTTTCATTTGAAAGCATTTTGCAAACTGCTGTGTATGGCACCTGAAAAGGCCAGTTAAGTTTACTAATTTATATCTCAGGACTGGTAACAACCTTAAAAATTACCTACATTCACTACCCCTCTGATAATCAATCCACTCTACAACATCTCCACCAAGCCTCTATCTATGTTGGGCTTCAAAATTCCAACAACAGATATTTGCCTTTCAAGGCAGTGGATTTTTTCCAGTCAATTCCCCCTAGCCCAAAATGGTTGGTATAATAACCAGATCATGGCACCACTCAGGTGCACTGGCTGTGCAACCTTGCAGCCACGCCACTGTGTGACCCTGAAGCCACTCCACTGTGCGTTGCTTCCTTGTATGGTCATTCCTCTGACTGTGCCCCCTGAGCACCTCTAGCTGCAGTTGGATATTCTTTACCATAGGGAAGAGTTCATGGCTTCAATTCTTCTGTCTCTTTTCCTGCATGCTAGATTTGTTTAAAGGTAAGAACCCGAAATGACTATTCTTCTAAGATCTCTCATTACTGCCACTAAATAAAGCATGTGGATGTTGCCGAAAATCTGAATGGCTGATAAGAACTAGAAGAACTTCACATGCATATATCAAGCACCATTCTAAGAACTGTATACAAGGACTCAAATTGTATTCATTACCACCCATAAGGTAGATGCTGCTTTCTTGATTCTTTAAATGACCTAAGTAAAGCATAAGAAACACAGGCCATCCAGCCAATGAGTTGAAAAGCTTGAATTTAATCATAGGACGTATGGCCCCAGAGTCCCTGATTATTTTAGGACAGATTTCTAAAGTTTTCACTCTATAATATGGCATGGATGAATGCATGTTAAATAATAACTTATTTCTAGCCTCTGTTTTCCATGGGGACCTTGGACAAAATCCATGTACTGTTTTTTGAGAGTCAGTTTGATATAACGAAGAACATAAGATCTATAGTCAGAATGGATGTGACATTTGTTCAGGCATTCAATACATACTGGTTTGAACAAAGTCCCATTTGACAGTCTTTAGTTTTTAGTCTTTTTGTTCTACCTTTCCAAGAAGGCCTTGTTTGCACACGAATATGCCATATATGTTTTTTTGGTGGTGGGGGTGATGATATCTGCCATCCTGGTCATCTCCAAAATGTATTTGCTCAGAAACCTTTCATCGTACATATTTTTGCATCTGTGTGGCTGTTTCAACGTTTTAAGATTCCAGAGGACCCACTTTATTCAACAACACTGATTAAGTGTCTAATGTGTCCCACACATTTTGCTAGGTGATGAGGGTACAATAATGGGTATAATAATGTCCTCAAAGCTCTCATGGGCTACTGGGAAGACATTTATAAACAGATGAAATCACTGTAATGAAGAAAGTGACAGCTTAAAGGGGAGTGAGGGATAAGAGAGGAAGTACTCTTAGAAAAATCTAGGGATTTGGGAAAAGTCAGGAGAGGATATCACCTGGGCGGAGACTTGAAAGTTGAATACGAGTCAACAGAGTAAACAAGTGACAGAGAAAACTTTGCAGGTGCACTCAGACCTCACACTCCATAGTGTGACATGGGGCGTATCCAACCTGCTCCTCCTCCAGGGTTTCTCATTTTAGTGAAGGTCACCCCTCAGTTGTAGAAAATGAAATGCTGTGGGGCAGCATGGACTCCTCCCTCTTTCTCACCCTCCACAGCCAGTCAGCCACCACACCCAAAGCACTCCACCTCCTAAATGGGTCTGGGATCATCACTTCTCCCCACCCCTTCTGCCACTACTGGGGTCGTTGCTGGCCTCTATCTGGCAATGGTCCAGGGGCCGGCTCCCTGCTTCCAGGCCAGCTCTCTCCTTCCACGACCCTCCTCCAAACTCATTCTCCACATTGAAGCCAAAGCATCTAAATTGCAAACCAGAATACACCATTTCTCTGAGGGGGAAAAGCTTTCAATGACCCTCTCTTGCACTTAGAATAAAATTTAAGTTTTTATCATGACTGGCAAGCTTGGCGATTCAATATCTGCTTATTTTTTCTAGTCTTATCTTTACCCATTCTTTCTTCACACTCTGATCAAATGCTCCTGAACTTCCTGCCATTCTTTGAATGCATCCTATTTTGCTTCTGGGCCTTTATATGTGTTTCTTCCCACTAGTTTTGCAAAACTATTACTCAATACCACAAGTCTCATCTTAAATATGGTTTCCTCCAAAAAAGTCTTTCCTTAACTCCCTAATCTAGGTTAAGAGCTTTTCTTCTGTGCTCCCAGAGTACATTTTACTAATTACACTACAAGGTAAGTGGCTGTTTCCTTGAGTAACAGCACGCTAAATGGGACCAAAATACTAAGCGGCAAGAACTCCCATACTTCATACAAGATACTTGTAGAGAAGGAATCTGGAAACCAGATTAAGGATATAAGTGATTGAGCTTGAAGCATCCAAGGGACGGTTTGTCTGGATAATTTATGAGAAACACTTTAAGAGGGACCAATTGGAGAGCTTGATATTTGTTCTGAAGTTTGAGGTGACAGAGACTGGGATTCCTCCAATGTCTAAGAGGACTAAAAGTAAATGGTTGTGGCTGGAACTGCCTGTCTGGTGGTGGCAGAGCTAAGTTGAAGCTGTACTGGGAGAAAAGTATGTTTTCATTGACAACAAGGCAGAAATGTGTACTGGGGACCAGATGTGAGCAGGAAGGAGGAGACAGTCTGAGGATAATATTTAAAAAGATTTCATCCGAGAGGGCTTCTAGTCAGAGACAGACTGTGGCCAGAAGAAAGAAAAAAAAAAAAAAAAGGATATACTATTAGCTGTAGAAACTGGATTTTCTAGAAATAGAAATAGAAAGGGGGTAATTATCTAAGGGAGAAGAAACTTCAGTCAGACATTTTTGGAGGGAAAATTTTCACAGAAATATGAAAGTGCCCCAAGAAATAATTCGCTTTGAATATTCATTCATCAGACCCAAAGAGCACCAGCCCAGGTTATAACAGTACCAGTCAAATAAGACCTTTCCTATCCTCTGCCATTCCCAACTCTACCCCACCCAGACAGCACCCCCTTTAGCTCATGGCCAATTTTCCAGAAAGATAGTTCTAATCTGTGGGAGGGATGAAGATTTATCTTTAAATGGAATCAAAATTTTAATTATTAAACTAATTCCTTCATTTAATTAGCAAACTGAGTGTATTCTCAGGACAAAAGTGACCAGAAAACTTTTTATTATATAAGTGTTAACAAAGAAATTATGAGACTCACCTGAGACATCCAGGGAAAAGGAAATGAAAAATACAGATTACTGAGTGGTTTTGAGTTTTTTTCCTTTGTCTTTCAGTTTCAGCAGTTTGATTGTGGTGTGCTGAAATGTGGATTTCTTTGTATATATTCTGTTTGGGACGTTCTGACTTTTTCAATCCATGGGTTGATGTCTTTATTGACTTAGGAAAATTCTCAACATAATCTCCTCACATGTTGCTTTTTCCCGATTCTTTCCTTTTTTTTCCTGGAACTCCAATTACACATATGTTAGACCATTTGATAATGTTAAAGATATATTATTGTATTTTCTAATTATTTTTCCTTTATGTGCCTCAGTTTGGAAATTTTGTGTTGAACAGACTTTGAATTCATTGATCCTTTTTTTTTCTTTTTTGTATCTAGTTCTGCTGTTAAGCTCATCCAACAATTTTCTAATCTCAGATATCTTATTTTTATTTTCTAGGATATTCATTTGGTTATTTTTAAACCATCCATTTCTCTGCTGAAATTCTCTTTTTATTTATTTTCTTTACCCTTTCATCTCTATTTTCTTTACTGTACTTATTATAATTATTTAAAAACCTTTGCCTCCTACTTTTAATATTTTGATCATCTGTTCATCTGCTTCTGTTGAATGTTTATCCTCCTCTTGATTATGAACCACACATTCCAGCTTCCTATTATGTCAAGTAATTTTTTAAATTGTATAATAGTCATTATGTATAAAATACCAAATGTAGATATTACTCTTCAGCTAAGATGAAGAGAACTTCAATCCAATCAAAAATCGAGCTGGGTTGTAGCTTTAGTTTCGGTGCAACTCTTGTTTCAAATATCTTGAAGGCTATATTTGCCTTGTGCTCTTTGTAAATCTCTCTCTCCAGGAATTTTTAAGAAATTCCTAACCACCACTGTGAACTTAACAGCTTCTCAATACTAAAAACTATTCTGATAAAATCAGTGGTGATAGTAGTTGAATGTAGGTTTGGAGTTACATATTCTAACAGAATATGTAAACATTAAGGAGATCTGTGGACCTCAGTGAATGGATGTTTTCCAAATGACCATGCTTGATATTACAAAGACATCCCTGGGGAAGAAATGCATTCAAAGAAAAAGGTAGACCAATGGATGTTATCTTAATGGAGGAAGAAAACCACTGAAGGTTTTAGATATCACAGAGCAAATAATGGCTAAAAAATGACTACTTGTTGAGTTTTGGTGTAGTAGAAATGGAGAACTCCACAATTATTAGGAAAGGCAATTAAAACACCTCTCCCTTATCTAACTACATGTTTAATCGAGGCTATATTTTCTTTATATACTTCAAAAAACAATGTATCACCCGAGAGTGAGTACAGAAGCAGATAGAAAACAATTGTCTTCCATTAAAGAGATTTACAAACATAAAAAATGCAACCCTATTAACCATATTTTTATTTTTAAAATGATAGCTATTTTTCATAAAATATGTTACAGATTGTCATCACAAAGAGTAAAAAATGTCTCTGTATGAATATCTAATATGGTAAATATTAATAGTTATCATTCACATTAAGAAATTCAACTTTTGGGGGTCTCTAATTTTGAAGAGTAAAAAGGTCCTGAGTTTTTAAGATAAAAGCTTTAAGAACTGCTGCTATATAATTACATAAAATGTGAAAGTCACTCAAGTTCAAGTTGTGTTAAGTTCTATAAGTTTGATATTAAAATTCACATTAGCATTACAAATACTATGTTTATTCCTCCCTATTATGCAGCCATATTATTCCTTTAAATTTGTTGTCTGTTTTCCTAATCTAATTAGGCTATCAATGTATTTAGAGAGATTTAGAGAGTGACATTATTTGGGCACTTTCTTCTTTAACACTCAGTCTTCACCCCAGTCCAGCCCTCTGTTATGAGAACACCAGAATCGTTTGCATGTTCTTTACTTCTTTTTAATTAAATTTATTTTTTATTGTTATTTTTAAATTTCACTATAATTAACACACAGTGTATGTTAGTTTCAGGTGTACAATATAGTGATTCAACAATTCTATACAATAC
Source organism: Hyaena hyaena (assembly GCF_003009895.1). Lineage (NCBI taxonomy): Eukaryota > Metazoa > Chordata > Mammalia > Carnivora > Hyaenidae > Hyaena > Hyaena hyaena. Next base: position 988,894 of record NW_024081233.1, read on the forward strand.
CTGGCATTCATCACAAGTGCCCTCCTTCATCCCCATCACCTATTTCACCCATCCCCCCAGCCATCTCCCCTCTGGCAATCACCAGTTTGTTCTCTGTAGTTAAGAGTCTGAAATTTTGGCTCTTTTTTATTTTGTTCATTTGTTTTCTTTCTTAAATTCCACACGTGAGTGAAATCATATGGTGTTTGTCTTGCATATTTTTCTTTATTTGTTCATTCATTTTAAAAACATTTTTTAAACATTTATTCATTTTTGAGAGATCGAGAGAGACAGAGCATGATGGGGGGAGGGGCAGAGAGAGAGGGAGACACAGAATCTGAAGCAGGCTGTCAGCACAGAGCCTGATGTGGGGCTCAAAACCATGGACCATGCGATCATGACCTGAGCTGAAGTTGGATGCTTAACTGACTGAGCCACTCAGGTGCCCTAAAAACATTTTTTAAGCTCTGGGTTAAGGCATACAAAGAATACAAAGATAGTAACTTCCCTCAGGAGCTAATGATCCAGTAGGTTAGACAGAGAAGTAAATGAAAGATTATAAAAGAGGTTTCAGAGCTATGATAAACACATGCACATGGTGTAACAAAGAATCATGGAGAAGCGGGGCCTGACCTATGGAAAGTATCAAGAAAAGCTTCATAAAGACAAGAGGCCTTAACTGAATGTTTGAGATAAGCCAGTAGTCAGATGAAAAGTTCAGGGAAGGTCAATCCTGGCAGAAAAGACTGAATGACCCAAGGTCTAGATGTAAGAAATGGGAGGATACAAGTAAGTCTGTGTTTCTGGGGCATAAAGTGTGAGGCTGGAAGATGAAAAGAGACAATCAAGGAAGTAGGAACCAGAAAACGCTATAAACATGACAGTAAACCGATCAGCCAGTTTAAGGGGCTCCACAGAGCCCGGGCAAGGACTGAGAACCACAAGTCTGTGGGATTGCTTTGTGTGGCCAGCACGGTGCTTTAAAATGGATAGGGATGCTTTTCTCCAATTTGCCAGGCTTCCACATTCTCCCTGGTCTTGTCTCTTGTCTCTCCTTTCCTTGTTGCATCAGTCTCTGTATGGTTCTCTGCCTACAGAGGATTTAACTGACACTTAGGCCATTTGTGTCGTATTCACTATTTGTGTCCTACAAGTGTCTTTCATCTAGCTTTTACCAGATCTTGTTCTTTAAACCCTTGACATGTAAAGCTCTTGGCCCCACTTCATCCCCCCCACCAAAAAATTAGAAATTTTGAATATCAAATCCCTTTTCTAGAGATTTACAATATACTTTTGTACATTGCTGCCACTGATAAGATCTGCATTAAATAAAAACCAACTAATTTTGTGTTTGAACTAATCTGACCATGGGACCACCTCCTTTATTTAAATGAATGTCGAGTAACATCTAGAACAGCCATTTTTAGAGTGTCGTTAGGGAATGCCTAAGAGTCTCTGAGATACTCTCAGAAGTTCTGTGAAGTCAGAAGTATTTCCTAGTAATAGTACAGCATTACTGTCCTTTCCACTCTTCTTCTGCCCAGAGTATACAGTGGAGCTTTCCAGAGGCTGTGTGATGTTCAGTATTATACAGAACAGATAAATACCGAAATGGATATGAGGATATATTAAGCCAAATAGTGATGTCATTTGAAAAAAATGTAAAACAGTGTCCTTTTTCTCCCTACTTAAGAAAAATATAAATGTTATTTTTAAGTTTATTTATTTATTTTGAGAGAGATATTGAGAACCGAGGAGGGACAGAGAGAGAGGGAGAGAGAGAATCCCAAACAGGCTCTAGTTGTCAGTGTGGAGCTGACTTGGAGCTCGATCCCATGAACTGTGAGATCATGACCTGAGCCAAAATCAAGTGTCCGACTCTCAACCAACTGAGCCACCTAGGCGCCACTAAATGGTTACTTTTTAAATAAAACTCTAGAGTGTTAACATGGTAATAGGTTAAAAAAATCTCTCAGTTTAGTTTTCTAAGATGTCATTTTGGGGTAACTTGATTCCCTGGTTCCAGGGAAGACATTGGATTCAGGCGTGTATCCAGTCATGTCTGGATCTAAACCTAATGTTACATTTTTCAGCTACTTGCACCAATAAATTGTCCCTTGACTCCAAAAGCTTTTCATCTTCACACACCAGGGTACCAGGAAATGCAGTTTGAGAAATGTTGATCTAATCATCATGTTCATTGTAGCTGAGTATTGACATGAACTTGCATCTTCAATTGTGTTTTGGTCTTGACATCTCTTAATACCTTAGTTTACTAGGGATTTTACATAATTATATTGCAATTTTGGTAACAAATTAACTGATTAGTTGACACATTAAAGTAACTATAGTATATATATAATATATATATATTATATATATATATATATATATATATGAATTCACAGCAAGACAGACAGACATGATCAATTGGGGAGATGTATTAAACAAATAATTATAATACCATAATCACCCTCTGTCTCAGGTAGGCCCCTGGCCACCTCTCCCTGGGTAGCTATTATTCAGGAATTAGCTTTAATCATTATCTCTGCCTGGGAAGCTTGCTGGACTCTCCAGAATAGGTTCGGCCCCTCCCCATTTACTAAAATGTTCTAATTGTCCTTGCACTTTGCCTTCAGATCACTCATCATGGTTTTAGTTAATTACTTGATGATTTGTTTGATATGTTTCTTTTCCAGATGCTCCGTGTTTACCTTGATCACTCTCTTATTGTGATTCAGCTTAGTACGTGGTATATAGTGAGTCCCACTAATGTATCTGTGGAGTGAATGAATGAGTGCATGAGTGTCATGACAGGGGAGATTAAAGGTGCTGTGGGGGCATAAAACAAAGGGAGCTGACCCCTGTTAGGGGAAGGAACAGAGGACTGCTAGAGAGGTGACACAGGAGTGGAAAAGGGAAGGGTGAGTAGGAGAGCCATCCAGCTATGGGGAGAGAAGCGGGACGTCCGCTACAGCTAAGGGTAGTATTTGAAACTGATGTACAAAAAGAGTCTTGAGCCAGACTGTGAAGGACCATTTAAGTTTGTTGTTGTGTTTTTAATCTCAAGAGTTTAGACTTTATACCAACGACACTTAGAAGCCATTAGAGGATTAGAAGTAGGGAAATGGCAGATCTTTCTGCTTTAAAAGGAAATCCTGATCCGTGTGTGCAGAACTGTGCAGGGACAAGCAAGTCTGGAGGTAGTGGGACCAGAGGGGTGACATGATTAAGTAAGAAACAATGTGGCTTGGACTGGGGTAGTGGCAGAGTCTCCTTCAATCACATTTTTAGTCAACACATATTACTGCACACCTACAATATACTAGGCCACGTTCTAGGAAATGGGGATATAGAGGCAAATAATACAGATGAAGTTCTTGAACATATGGGGTTTATATATGAATCGGGGGGTGGAGGGGATGTTGACAAATGAGTAAGCAAATAAATAGGCCAGAAATGCTCATTACCTTTGAAGGAGGAACAAGTGGATTGACGGAGTTCCAATCCACCCTGTGCACACCAGAGTACAATGAGAGGGAATCTTCAGGGTGACCAAAGGGTTCTAAGTGCCAAGCAGTAGGAACATCACAAGAATTCTGTACTAATGTAGCATGTGGTTTAATATATGAAGCTACTGGGTCAAACATACCCAAATATGATTCAGAGATTTGAGAGACCCTCTTGTAATCTGAGGATCATGATGGCAAGGAATAAAAACATGTAAAACACTGAAATGGAAGGGATTACAGAGAGGTCAGTTGTGGGTTTAGTTGTTATAATGCATCTTGAAATTCTTTGATCCTAATAAAGATTTACAAGGAAGATGAAATATAGAATTGCTTTCCAAAAGAAGAAAAAAAGGAAAAAGAGGAGGAAAATAATATCTTATCTCCAGAGTTAACAAACAGAAAGTAGGGAGAAGCCCAGGTCTTCGTGGAGAAGATTAACGTTAATTGTTTCTATATTGGAGTTTTAAAATTGTCTTTTTTTCCCTCTTCCTTTCAAACTTGTTATACATACACATATAAATGCAAAAAGCACTTTGGCAGTTGCTTATACAATTTAAAATTTTTTAAATATTTATTCATTTTTGAGAGACAGAAAGACAGAGCAAGAGTGGGGAGGGGCAGAGAGAGAGGGAGACACAGAATCCGAAGCAGGCTCCAGGCTCTGAGCTGTCAGCATAGAGCCGGATGTGGCGCTGGAATTCAGAACAGATCATGACCTGAACCAAAGTTGGATGCTTAACCGACTGAGCCACCCAGGAGTCCCAACACGTACTGAGTTCTAAGTGTTCGCCGGGAGCACCAGCTTTAATAACTCAGAGATGTGTCATTTGTGATAAATCTTGCCTACAGGAGTGCCCATTGCAGAACGGTGGAGAAAGAGGAAACAAAATGAAAACGTATTAATGAGACGTAGAACATCCACCAATCTAGAATTTTTGCAGGTGTCTCAATTGTCCAGCACCTCCCTTCTCTTGCTTTCTGCTGAAGATGCTTCAGAATTTGTGAGCCTAGCCTATATTTTCATTTTCTCGCCAAGGTGCCCAATTCTACATAGGGGCTTTAAAAAAAAAAAAACCTGGGAAGTTTTCTTCAGCAATGAAATTAACATTTAACGACACCTTCAACCTGTGTAACGTTCATCTTTGCCGACGCACAGGTGGCCTAGCTCTCCTGGGTTCCTTACTTGGGGGTGTACGTATGTACACCTCTCTTACCTTTGGGATACGGAAGGGACATAACCGCCAAGCGGTTGGCATGGCGCGTGAGGAGCCCTGTGGAAATGTAACGCATGGTCCTGTTCATGAGGCGCCCTGGCTCCTACCCTTGGTCTCCTAGTTCTGGGTCAGGATCGGTGCCTATAGGCTCTGCTCCCACATTCAAAACGTGCCTTACTCAAAGCCACTCGAGTAGGTGCTTTGAGGGTGCAGAAGCAGGGGAGCTCTGGTTTTCTAAGGCTGCCAAAATAATTTGGAACCTGTATTTGGAAGCATGATAGAGGCTGTATTCTCAGGATCCTCAAGGATATTCCTTAGTGAATTTCTTTTGGGGGGAGGGGAGGGGGAAGGGACTTCAGAGGTCACCAAGCCCAACTCTCTTAAATCCTAGAGGAGACACTGAAGCTCAGGGATGCTTACTGCCAGAGCGATGTCTGATGTCACCTTACCCTTCATCCTTAACTGAGGCCCTACCTGCAACGGCCCCGGCCCGTCTCCCCGCAGCTGAGGACCGGCGAGGGGCGTGTGGCACCGCTGGAAGCACCCACAGCCTTGTCCTCTCTGTGCGGTCGGGGAGGAGGCCACTGAGCGAGAGTAAGAGAGCGAGGGAGGGAGAAAGGAAGGAGGGGAGCCGGAGGGGGGAGTGGAAGAGGCAGCCTCGCCGGGGGCTGATTGGCTCCCGAGGCCAGCCCCCGCCGCGGGTTTATAAGAGTTGGGGTGTCCGGGCGCGCAGCCCGCTCGCCCGCGCGCCCCCCGAGCAGCGCCCGGCTCCGAGCGCCGCCCGTCGAGGCCCGCCTGGCCCCGCGCCGGCTCCGCGCCGTCTTCAGGCGGCGTCGCGGGCAGAGCAGCCAGGGAGGGAGGCGAGCGCCGCAGCCAGCGCGCCGAGCGCCATGCGCCGCGCCAGCCGAGACTACACCAAGTACCTGCGCGGCTCGGAGGAGATGGGCGGCGGCGGCTCGGGCGCCCCGCTCGAGGGCCCCCTGCACGCCCCGCCGCCGCCGCCGCCGCCGCCCGCGCCGCCCCAGCCCGCCGCCGCCCCGCGCTCCATGTTCGTGGCCTTCCTGGGGCTGGGGCTGGGCCAGGTGGTCTGCAGCGTCGCCCTGTTCCTCTACTTCAGAGCGCAGGTGAGAGCCCGCCTCCCCGGGGAAACTGAGTCCGGCCGCCGGCTCGGCTCCCCAGACCTTGCAAGTTCTGGAGGGGGGAGAGGGCCTCTAAAGAGGGTGCGTCCCGCTCGGGGACAGCCTGGCGTGGGGCCGGGCGCGCTCGCCTGCATCTCCGCCGCCCGCCTGCGCCCCGCGGAGAGCGGAGGCTGGGCTCGCCCGGCCCAACCCGGTGCGTTTGAATTTCCCCCGCGGCGCAGCATTGGCTGCTAACCTGTAATGAATGATTGCACACTCCCCACCCCTGCCCAACCCCAAACTCCTTCCATTTCTCACTAGGAGCTAAGACTGAACTTAGAGGGTCGGGGGAGTGAGCGCAGCCGTGTCCCTTCCCGCCCACCGCCTGCAGGGGCTGGCTCCCGGGGCTGGCTGCTTTGCAGGGGTGCTGCGGGCCGCCCTGCAGGAAGGGAGCGCGGGGCGGAAGGTCGCGGTGCCTGCGCTGCAGGCGGCCGCTGGAGCACCCGGTGGGGATGCCCAAGGCGCCAGGCGGGCGGGGAAGCCTGGTTGCAGGACTGGGGCTCCGCTCGCGCCTGGGTGCACGAAGGAGCACCACGTGCCTTCCCACTAAGGTGGGCGGCCGAGGGAAGCAGGGGTGCGTGATGGTGGTGAGGTTCTCCCCCCTGACGCAGCCTCACTACAGTCTAGCAAGTAACTAAACTTCTAAAAGACGAGAAAGACGGCTGGGAACTGCAGTGGAAGATAGTAGAAAGGAAGGGGTAAATCTGTAATATTATGCTTTCTGGTGGTTTATGCTCTTGTGTTTTCTTGGAAATTGCAGTGCAGTTGGTTGGATTCATTCAAATGTTCTTGTCTGGTACTGTGAACTCTTTCTCAGAGGAAGTGGAGGGCTGACTGTGCATTTTTTTTTTTTTATGGGAAAAAAGAGTTGGGTTTGGACTCCATTGGTTTTCAGATTCAAAGGTGATTACTAAACCAAATGAGATACATCAAAACATGGCATTGCTTGGATTGTATGAGTTTTGACATGTGCCAGTGTCTTGAACTCCATTATTTGTTATCATAGACTTTTTGCTGAATATTCATTGTCCACTGTTTTGTATTTTATGGAGCTAGTTTGATTACCTACTAAAACAAAGGTCAAGCTACTATAAGCCATACTTCAGAACACTTGTATTTGTATATTAATAAAAATAATCTTTACCTATTGAGATAATTTTTTTCTTAAAAAACACAACTTTTGCGACAGAGATTACACCCATCTATATGGAAGTGATGAAAAACTTTTTCTTTCATCAGAGTATGCTGCAGTCAAGAATGACCTATTTTCCCATCAGTTTTCTCCTCCCACATATAAAGTCTGTAGATACTGAGTGCTTACACTGCAGATGAGACTATTGAATGCTGTGGAATGTGAGTTAAGAATCCTTAATTCAATGTACAATGCCCATCTACTATATGCATCATGTGGTGCCAGGTAATTGAGGAACCTATTAACAAAAGACTTAAAATTCTCAAACATGAGAGAATTATCTTTCAGAAAAAGAAAGGGAGCTGCGGTAGTTGGCTACTACTTTTTATCTTTTCTAACACCTTAGGGATATGGCATTTTCATAGCAGTAATGGTGAAGTGAGTGTTGAGGTTTGAAAGAGCTGTAGGGAATGAATGAGCTCTAGGGACAGCTTGGATTGGTGGGAACCATGGATGGGTGTGGCCATGTAGAAAAGAGTGACCTGCTGGATTCTCCTTCTCTGTAAGAATGTTAATGGTCTGATAGGCCAAAGGGTCTGTCTGATGATCACTGATCACTTATCATAACTTAGCAGTCTTGATATTACATTGGTAATAGTGAAATTCGCAACTCCGTTTTTCCAAAAAAAAAAAAAGAACCCATGCAAATTAGTAAGCCTAGCTAGAAAATTTTTATTTGCAGATTTAATGTCATCAGATTTCATAGGTACAGTTTTCTTAAATGTCATGAGGATTGGGTTTTTCTAAGACTTATGCAAAATATATTAACCATTATTCTGGACCCCATTTTGTCCAGAATAATGCATTTAAAAATGTTTTTTTTTTTTTGAAATGGGGAGAGAGAGAGAGAGAGAGAGAGAGAAAACACAAGCAAGGGAGCATCCTGGAGAGAGGGGGACAGAGAATCAAAGTGGGCTCCACCCAGACAGCAGTGATCCTTTTGCTGGGCTTGAACTCAGGAACTGTGAGATCATGACCTGAGCCAAAGTCTAAGGCTCAGCTGACTGAGCCACCCAGTCCTGTCCCTGTACTGCATTTTAAAAGGGGCATCTTCTTTAGGAAAGAAGTAATATTAGGAGCAATGTGTTCATAAGAATACACATTAGATTTGGTTGCATTTTACTGAGTTACAGTATCTACCTCTGATACCTAAAGGAGCCCTGATCATTGAGAGATACGTTCCAAAACAGTTACAAGTGAACTGCTCTGATGCCTGGAGTGTGTTTCAAAATAATAAGTGGGGAGCTTTAGGGGTAGGGAAGTGGTTTCTTACAGATGAAACAAGATTGGCGATGGGTTGATGGTTGTTGAAGCTGGTGATGAGTTTGTGGAGTTCATTCTACAATTCTTCCTGCTTTTATGTATACCAGAGGTCTTCTTTCAAAGTTCTAGCTGAGAGAATAGACTTCGTTTGACTCGTCACTAATTTAACATTTTTACTCATATCAGCTCCTTTAGGTTAGACTTGGTACCAAATAAGAGATTTTTTTAAAAACTTCCATTGAAGTTGTGGGTGTTAACTACTTGGGGTTTCTGAATGTCTCTGAATTAGAATGAAATCATTTTGTATCAAGTAACATGTTTGCAGTTTACAGTAAAAAATGAGGGGGAGCCAGTTTTATTGTTTTTGTTTCAAGTGGGGACAGTGTAGCTATGCAATTCCTCAAGAAAAAAAGTTGAATTTAGTTTTAAATGCATTTATTTTTATTTATTTTTTAATTTTGAGAAAGAGAGAGCGAGCGAGCTGGGGTGTGTGGGGGGGGAGGGGGAGGGGGGAGAGAAAGAGAGAGAGAGAGAGAGAGAGAGAGAATCTTAAGCAGGTTCTTTGCCAGCACTGAGCCTGCCAAGAGGCTCAAAAATACGACCCCAAGATCATTACCAGAGCTGAAATCAAGAGTCGGACACTCAACTGACTGAGCCACTCAAGTGCCCCTAAATGAATTTAGAAGAATGCCCAGAATAGTGTAAAAATTACAGTGACTTTAAAAAATCTTTTCCATTCTCAACTCATGATTGAATAGTCAAAAATGAATCAGCCATACTGAACGTTTGCAGATTGCCCATGCCCAGATTGAAAAGAAAAAGAAGTACTAGATCTAGAGTAGATTTGCTTTTCCTCTACCAACCTTGCCAAAGAAAAAATAGCATGTGGTTTTTGCTATATATTTACCACATCGTATTCATACTTTGGTTTGCAAAGAAGAAGAAGAAGAAGGAAAAAAAAAAAACTTCCAAAAAGTTGCTTGCAAAATTTATGTGTGTTTTTTTCCCTTTTAATCCATATAACCACATTCAAAGTTTGGAGGTCTGCTACAAGATAAGGTTTTCAGAAAACAATCTCTGTTGCCTTTTTAACTCCTTCGCCCAAACCCCAGTTCGCACACCGACCTCCCTGGCTGTTTGTTACTCAAACAAGGGAGCAATCACTACTGCAACTCTGATGTAGAGGTGAGCAGGCTGTTTGAAAAAACAGATAACAAAGTAGCACAAATGTCAAGCATCCTGCCTCATTTAACCCTACAAATGAGACATTTCAAGGAAGTTTTTTTCATTTTTAAGATTCTCATTTCATATGAACTATAGTATCTGGTAAATGCATTTATAAGTCTTTTAAGTCATATATTTAAGATTTATATAATGTGTTCAAACATTTCTAAGTGTAATGAATTCATCTGTAACTCAGTTTGCTGTGATTTTTTAGGATGAGCTTCTGTGTTCCTTTGTTGAGTGTAGTAAGTTCTAGAAGGTAAAGACTGCCTGTTCGGCTCACTGCATTCTTGGCAGCATCTAGCGCCATGCCTGGCATGTTTCATTTACTGAAGAAGCTTTTCAGATGATGCAGGACACTAGAAATTCGCACATATGTAAATTAGCTAAAGTAGACTAAAAAGTAGTGCTTTTTATGCAGTCATGCACATTCTCTATCCCGACCCCGGTGTCTGGAGAGAAGGTGTGGGACAGGAGAGTGGCTGGGTCAGCCGCTGGATGAGCCCTGGGGGTGTCCGGCACCGGGCACCAATCCCGCCCTTGCGAGCACTTTCCAGTGAGGAGACTACCAGCCCAGAGGCCCTTACTGGTGTGTGTGGGCGGCCCACCCCACACCTCAACTCTTCTCCTGGTCTCCATTTTTGGGAAGGGAGGGCTACAACACCCTGGAACAGACATTTCTAATGTGTGGTCTGTATTGAAGTCAACAAAATAAATGACTGTATCAAAGTGAACAATGCCATGCTTTCGTAATTTCTTTGGGGAAAACCATTGATGACTTTTATATACGATTTAGTTCTTGTGTTACCTTCTGAAAGGTGGTTCTCAGCTGCACATTTGAAGCCCTTGGAGAGAGAGCCAGTTGGCTCTTTCCCTTAGGGATGTGGCTTCCGTTGGCTGAGGGTGGCATCTGGGTGCAGAGACCTTCTCAGAGACAGGGAACAAAATCTTTGTGTTGCATTTCTTTGCATAGAGTCATTAACCATTATTACTGCCACAATGTTTTTGTACCAACTGACATTACTTGTGAAAAAAAAAAGGGTGTCCCAGGAATTTCAGGACATTTTAATCGCAGAAAATCCGTATTTGCACATTTGATATTTGAAAGCATTTTTTTGAATGTTTATTTTTGAGACAGAGGCATAACATGAGCAGGGAGGGGGGCGAGGGGGGAGGGGCAGAGAGAGGGAGACACAGAGTCTGAAGCAGGCTCCAGGCTCTGAGCTGTCAGCACAGACCCCTACGTGGGGCTCATCCTCGTCAACTGCAAGATCATGTCCTGAGCTGAAGTCGGATGCTCGACCAACTGAGCCACCCAGGGGCCCCTGAAAGCGGTTCTGGCCATATGTACTTGGAGAGGGTCTGGGATCTAGTTAGGACGCAGATCCCCAGGCAGCATGCCAGGGCCCTGAGATTCTGCATTTCTGACAGGTGTTCGGACTGTACTTTCAGTAGCAACAGCATCGGGCACGGCCGCTGCTGTTTGATGGCGCTTAGTCAGACAGCAGGCCTGGAGCTCAACCAGTTATAGGGTCCCCGGGCATTTCCCCCTAACAGCGCACTATTCCTGTAGCTCAGCAGTTTTCTGGTGGTGAGCCAAGTAGGTCTTGGCATCATTCTTCTTTCTTGAGGTCTCAACCCAATAACCCTTCACAACAGCTTCCCCAGGCTTCTCTGATTTTGTGGGAACCTGACAGGCACTAAGTGAGCTTTTTAAAAAAGCGTGATTGAAAAGCTTTCCTTATATAAAAACTCACATATTCTGATGTGTACTAATTATTTTAATTTTTTTAAATGTTTATTTTGGAGAGAGAGCATGAGCAGGGGAGGGAGGGAGGGAGAGAGAGAGAGAGAGAGAGAGAGAGAGACCGAATCTGAGGCAGACTCCTCCAGGCTCGGAGGTGTCAGCACAAAGCACGACGCGGGGCTCAAACTCACAAACTGCGAGATTATGACCTGAGCTAAAGTCAGATACCTAACCGACTGAGCCACTCAGGTGCCCCTGAAGAAAATATGAAAAATAAACATGGATTGTAAATAGTTTTGCTTCATGAGTGACCCCTCTCCCAGGATTATAGCTAATCCTTATTATATCTGCAAGACTGAAATAATAAAATTTGTATTAGTGGGTGCATATTTGTTGAAGGGTTATTATTTCATTTTGAGAATCTCAGATATGGAGAGAGTACTTTCTAGTTTATGTCTGATGGTTGGTTAATAAACCTGCACATCTTTTTGACCACTTTTATAAAGACAAAACAGGCAATGAGAGACCTGGTATTAATTGACGGAGTTTATATTATAAACTTCTATAATTCTCCCTTTTCTCACCCAGTCTATACCTACTAATGAGCAAATGCGCATGAGGTACCTTGAATTTTTGAAAGAAGAGGACAATAAATTAAACAATTGTTATTTACACAATTGATAGCTAATTATCTATACCCTTTACTTAGCGGTTGAAACCCCCTCAAAGTGTTGTCAGAGCTCCAGGAGGAGACAATTTCAAGAGAAGAGTTAACACTTGAAGAAATGTTTAGACAGACAACCAGCTAACAATTCAATGGGGATATTTTGGGTGGGACAATCCCTTACATTGTAGAAATTTTAGCACCTCCCCTCACCGGCATCTATCCATACAGCCCACTCACCCAAGCAGCCCTCTTCACCCCCGAGACACTAAATATTACCCCCTGGCAAACGTACCACTCCAGTTGAAGAAAAACCAATGAGAGTTTCAACCAAAAGGGAAATTTGCTTCTGGCTTTAGGTTTTGGGGAGGCCGTAGGCAATGGATTTCTCCCTCCCTTCTTTGGCTTCTTAAAATATACATTGGTTAAGGGAAAAGGCCAGACCAACATGGTGGCTAAAGATGGTGTTCATTTTGCCTGGTTTTAAGCTTCATGCTTTGAATATCCAAGTGGGTTTTATCATCTCATCCAGTGTGTCGTGAATGACCTACAGACCAAAAGCTTGTCTACCTTCGCTGATCACATGTGATTTTCCTTGACGCTCCTCCCCTCTATGAGGACTTTCACGTTGCCAGACAATTTTAATAGTTTCCCTGTGAATCACACATGTGTACTTGTGCTGTGAATCAGAGCTACTCATAAAAAGGAATTAGAAATCAATGTTTCACCAACACCGAGGGCAACTGTATTAATTATTAATTTTGGGGGGACATAAAGACTCTTGCAAGGATGAATTTTTGTGTCCTTACGTCAGTCACACTTTATTAAATGATCGATGATAATTGCTCTACACCCTGCCTTTTGTTCCCCCCTCAGATGGATCCTAATAGAATATCAGAAGATGACACTCACTGCATTAATAGAATTTTCAAACTCCATGAAAACGCAGATTTGCAAGACACAACTCTGGAGAGTCAAGACACAAAATTAATACCTGATTCGTGTAAGAGCATTAAACAGGCCTTCCGGGCAGCTGTACAAAAGGTGAGTCCACATGAGGGTATAAGTCAAGGGCCTGCACTGACCCTGTTAATACTGAAAATTAATACTGGCTAAGTGCTGTTGACTTTGTTCTTTTTCATTTTAATCATTTGTAAAAGAGCTAAAGAGAATTTTTAAGGAGATGGGCAGAATTCTTTTGAAGTTGGTAGTGGTTTATTATGGTGACCAGAGACTTTCTTGCACATATTCTCTCCTTTCCTCTCTTTTCTTTTCTTTCCTTTTCATTTTTTTAAGAGGAGGCATTTAAATTCATACATTGAAGGAGGACAAAGCTAGTTGGTGGTAGTCAGTGCGTCACTTTGCTAGTTTGAATTCTCTGCCCTAGAAACCTTTCCCTCAGCTTATAGGACTTGCTGCCGTTGTCTTTACATTTGGTTTTGTAATGGTAGGATCTCCTATTCCACATCTGTGGATCCAGGACTCTGTTAAATACTTGTAACTGGTCTGGGGGCATCTGGGTGGCTTAGTCAGTTAAGTGTCCGACTTTGGCTCTGGTCATGATCTCATGTTTCGTGGGCTTGAACCCCATGTCTGGCTCTGTGCTGGCAGCTCAGAGGCTGCAGCCTGCTTCAGATTCTGTCTCTGGCTCTCTCTGCCCTTTCCCCACATGTGCTCTGTCTCTCTGTCTCTAAAATAAATACAAATTAAGACAAAAATAAAAAAAAATACTTGTAACTGGTCCAGTGTTGTCATCTGGAGTGAGGAGGTAAGCAAGCAGAGCAGGAGGCGATTTGCTGACCAAGGTGGAAATTCTGCATCCGTTTTCTCATTTTCCGGGAGAGCTGGGTGAGGAGGGAGGAGATGGGGATGAGAAGACCAGTGACTTCTCTTAATCTACAGCTCTAAGTGAGAAACACTGTAATATCTGCATGTTCTACTTTTCTGAATAGAGTCACTTCAGATTTTGCAGGCTTGGAATTATTTTATGGACTGACTCCACCCAAAACTGGGTAGAACCCAATGACTTCAGTGAATTCTAGCATGCACGTCTGTGTGGATTCTTGCATATACCCATAGATCCCAATCCCTAGTTTGCAACTCCCTGGACTATCTCTGATCATCTTAGAGTAAATCCTAAAGCTCTCAAACTCCTTAAATCTAAATTGAGTTTTAATTTAGTCTATTTTTTAAAAACTCCACATATAGTAATAGCATTTTTAAATGTTTATTTATTTATTTTGAGAGAGAGAGAGAGAGAGAGAGAGAGAAAGTGTGTGCACATGTGTGTGGAAGCTGGGGAGGGGCAAAGAGAAAGGAAGAGAGAATTCCAAGCAGGCTCCATGCCATCAGTGCTGAGCTTGAGAGCCTGATGCAGGTCTCAATCCCACGACCCTGGGATCATGACCTGAGAGTAAATCAAGAGTCGGGTGCTCAACTGACTGAGCCACCAACACACCCCTAGTAATAGCATTTTTAAAAAAGGATGTATCAGAGGTAGAGAGGAAGGGAGATGAAGGTGTTTTGTGTGACCCATAAAGTTGATATTTGCTGTACTCTATCAAATCTAAGATACCACCAATTTTCAACTTACATCATTATTTCATGCATTGGAAAGAAAGAAAGAATTAAGGAGGGAAGGAAGGAAGGAAGGAAGAAAACAAGGAAAGAAAGAAGGAAGGAAGGAAGGAAGAAAAAAATTAAACACGATCCTCATAGATTCTGTTTGTGTCTTAATTTCAGAGTTAGTCTGCTCATTTTTTTGTTTCATTTTATGTTTTAATTTCATTGGTTTGCTTTTTATCCTATCTCCCAAATGTTGAGTAATCTATCTATAAACAATAATTTACATGTACGAGAGGTAATCTATTAGTTAAAAACCAAACCCCTAATTAAGGTATTCTGGTTAGGTAAATGATTGTCTCCTTATTTTCTGTGTGAACTGACCTATATTGTATCTCCGTACAATGAAGAGATAAGCTTTTAATTTAACAAGTGTCCTGGTTCTTAAAAATTATCCTTCTGTCTGTTTTTTTCGTGGAAGAATAAGATCAGCCAAGATAATTTTGAAAATAAAAAATATTAAGAAGAACAGGTAGCATTAACATTTATTTAGAAGAATGCAAAAGTGGTTCATCTTAACGAGTCAAAAGAGAAAAACATTAGCATCTCGTAGATACTAAGAAGTGATTGACAAAATTTCGCGTTTATTTCTGATGTTTAAAATCCATTAGAAAACAGAACCAGATGGATTCTTGATGTTCTAAATACCTCAAACTAAAAGTTGGCAAATGATGAAAAACAGAAACATTTTCTTAAAGTCAGGGACGCAACAAAGATGCCTAGTGTCCCGGCATTATTTACCATTGTTCAGAATACTAGCTGATGTAATTATAGGAGAGAATGAAATAAGAAAGCATATGTAAATATACATAAAAATACGTGGAAAAGCCAACATTTGCATATGCTGATTGTATACTTGGGAAAATTCAAAAGAACTAAAAGGCTGCAAGCAAAATAAATCAGCTTGTAAAAATTAGTAAGTAATAATCACTAGCTGTCCCTATTTCAAACAAGAATTCGAAAACACAAAACACAAGAATAAGCAAATACAAAAGTGCCTGGCTGGCTCAGTCAGTGGAGCATGTGATTCTTGATCTTGGGGTTGTGGGTTTAAGTCCCACTTTGGGTGTGGAGATGGCTTAAAAATAAAATTAAAAAAAAAAAGAAAGAAAGATGAAAGAGAACACAAATGAAAGATTCCATTCGTAATTTTTAAACAGCCCTACAAATTAACTTAACAAGGCATGGACAAAGCTTATGGAGATTAAAGTAGAAAACTACAGAGGCATTTACAAGGTAAAGATGTAACCATGTAAAGTCCTGATCTGCGGAAGGGACCATACACCTTAAAGTAGACTTTACTGGATGCGTGAATGTGTGTATACTAGAACGTGATTTTAAATAAGTGGACATAGTTTGAATTATTCAAAACCAGTGCTGGGAGGATTTGTTTACTATTTTTGAAAGTGACAGCCTTTCACGGTCTGAGGTGAAAACAGATCCCAGCCGGAGAGAGTACTTTGGCCGGTCGCTGATCCCTGGCCGTCCCACGCCTTCTGCAGTTTCCGAGGACTTCTGTATCCCTGCCTGCCCCATCAGAACTTCCCTGTTCATTGTCCCATTTCCTTTGAGCTTTCCAAGTGACTGCCTAGATAGTATGACAAACCAATTTGTACTTAAAATGAGCAACAATGACAGAAGTTTCACTGTTTTGGGAGCTTTTTGGAGCCTTGGTGCCTTGTTCCAAATAATAACATTCATATTAGAGATTCAGTACCTGGGAAGCCAAAGGAGAAAGATTTGTGGGCAGACAAGAATAAGTAACTCTTCTTATGAAAGGCACACAGTTTTAATTGTATTTACAGATTACTGTGACTCAGAGGACGAGTAGAGCTTTACTGTTAATAGCACATTTTTTTGTTGTGCTGTGAGATTTTACCCATTATTCATGGGTAATAACACTACACACAGACAATCCTTTTTAAAGAGTAAGGAGCTGTCATAACATACCAATGTGTGTTTCGAGGTAGAAAATGCCATTGCTTCCCCCAGACAAGAGGATCTTTAAGAAGGAGACGAGTGTTCTCCATCCCTTATCATTAGAATCAAGCCATGTTTATTAAGTGCACACACAGTGCTAGGCATTTTGCCATCACGTCTCCTATATCCAAAGGCTTACTCTTCTTTTACCTTCGCCAAATAGTGATTTGCCGGCTGTGTTATCGTTTGATGAAGATTATTGGTTAATATGACATTCTGTACATCTTGCCAAAATAATCAGATTTCTCATTTCTCTTGCCAATGCTGAAAATCGGATGGAGGCATCAGGCGTCCATGAGTAGCTTTGTATCTCAGTTTCAGTTCTAATATAGATATTGAGTGAACCCGTAAGACAAAATTACATGTGAGGCTGCAGTCATTATTGAAAGATCAACCCATCCAGTGGTAACAAATGCTAGACATAAGCACAATATTACATTATATGTGTGCAAAAAGTGGTGTTTACCCAGCCCGTCTTTGGTCAGACAAGTAATGCTGTTTTTCCCCCTTTTTTTTGTTTGTGGCTGGGCTTTCTTGGCTTTTTTTCCCCTTTAGCACAGAACTCTGAAAGCCTCTCAGCGATCCAGCCCTACCAACCACAGTTTACAAAGTCTATCATAACAGTCTATGACAATAAAGAAAACACTAGTACAAATATGGTGTCCAATTTATAGAGCAATTCTTGTTTCCAGCTTTGGCAGCCTCTCTGGCCTCTGCGAGCCGAGGAGTGGAGTGGTAAGCTCAGGCCTGAGCAGGGGCACTTGGGCCTTAGATCTCCTGGCCAGTCTCTGTGGAAAACCATGTGTTTATGCACTAAATATACATTCTGAGCCCTCAGGGCTGTGACTTGGCTAGATGTCAGTATGCCCAGTTGTTGATTTCATGTTGCGTACCTGTTTGTGAAAAACATCCCAAAACTTACTTTGAAAAGCATTCTAAAGAGGGGCGCCTGGGTGGCTTAGTCGGTTGAGCGTCCGACTTTCGCTTGGGTCATGATCTCGCGGTTCGTGGGTTCGAGCCCCGCGTCGGGCTCTGTGCTGGCTGCCAGCTCAGAGCCTGGAGCCTGTTTCAGTCTGTGACTCCCTCTCTCTCTGACCCTCCCCCCTGCTCACGCTGTCTCTCTCTCTCTCCTAGAAATAAATAAAGAAACATTAAAAAAAAAAAAAGTATTCTAAAGAATGAGAGGGAGGAGACAGATTAATGTGGGATCTTCAGTGCATTCAAGATAACCTCCCCCCACCCCAGACGTGGGAAGGCAACATGAAGATTTATATGTATCACTTTATTTATTTATTTATTTATTTATTTATTTTAACATTTCTTTTTTATGTTTATTTATTTTGAGAGAGAGAGAGCATGTGCACGAGTGGGGAAGAGGGTCAGAGAGAGAGGGAGAGAGAATCTTAAGCAGACTCCAAGCTCTGCATGGAGCCCACCGTGGGGCTTGATCCCACGACCATGAGATCACGATCTGAGCCACAATCAAGAGTCGGAAGCTTAACCAACCAACCCACCCAGGCACCCCCCACATGTATGTGGATGTTTTTAATATTAGCTTTTAAAACATTTTTGTGACTATTCTATAATGTACCTAATATACAGGAATATTTTACTTAATGCTTAAATTAATAAATACCCATGTTTGGGAGTATTAAAACATTTTCCCCAAAAAAGCTGTATAAACAGAAGTGTTGAGAGGCCGTGGAACGAAGGTGCAGCTTCTATCAGGACAAGGAGTGCAGCACCTTTGACTACGTCACATGTAATGTAGCCTCAAGAATGAAGGCACAGAACAAATAGGTGACTGATGACTTATGGAACTCTGAGCTAATATTTGTAAATAAACATGGGTTGTCAACCAACTCATGAAGCCAGAGTGTTAGTAGCCTGGTTCTCATTTATGTGATGTCTGAACCAGTGTTACAACGGATAATTATTAATATTGTAGCCAGAGGCTATAAGGCCCCAACACAGATACAATAATACAGATAATTTTTGTTGAAAGTTATCTTCATCCAGGCTTTTTCCTTTGGACATGTTTTCCTCAAGTCTCTGCCTTTCCATAGCTTGTAAACTATCTAGAGGCAGGCCTGTAATGCGAACTGAAAACACGACTCTGGCTTCTTATTTAAGTATGATTTTATAAAACTCTAATTTTGTTGCAGAAAAGCCAAAGATGATAATGACTGCCAATAAACTGTCGTGTTGGCATATTCTCTTTTTTTTTAATGTTTGTTTATTTTTGAGGGAGAGAAAGTAAGAGAGACAGAGCACAAGTGGGGAAGGGACAGAGAGAGAGGGAGACACAAAATCTGAGGCAGACTCCAGGCCCTGAGCTGTCAGCACAGAGCCCAGCGTGGGAGCTCGAACTCAAAAGCTGTGAGATCCTGACCTGAGCTGAAGTGGGATGGTCAACTGACTGAGCCACTTTGAGCTTCCAAAAGCTTACTGGAAAATGGGGAGTAAAACAAGAACCGCCATTATTGAACAACTAATTCTTACCTAGAATTCTTACTTTATTCCCTGAGTATCAGTACATATTTGGTCTCATCTCCTGTAGGATTCACAGTGTAAATGAAACTACCTCCTCATATAAGAATGGTGTACCCTTGGAGTGCTTGAGTGGCTCAGTTGGTTGAGTGTGCGACTCTTGGTTTCGGCTCAGGTCATAATCTCACAGCTTGTGAGAATGAACCCTGGATTGGGCTCTGTGATAAACAGTGGGAAGCCTGCTTGTGATTCTCTTTCTCCCTCTCTGTGCCCCTCCCTGCTCATTCTCTCTCTCTCTCGCAAAACAAACAAACAAACAAACAAACAAAAAGAATGGTGTACCCAAAGATTTTCAATGCTTTGATCCCTAAGGAAGTACTCACTGTTATGTGGCACAGTCTACATTGCTGTAACAATGAGAACCCCTCACTCAAACTAAATAAGACAGAAGTTTGTTCTCTCCCGTACAGAAATCTGGGGTGAGGAGTCCAGGAGTGGTAGGGAGGCTCCCCTATCCTCAACTGGTACCTTCTATACCTTCCATCTCTTGGTCCAAGTTGGCTTTTCCATTTGTTGATATTTCCAGACAGAGGAAAGGGAGAGAGAAAAGGCAAAGGTGGTACCTGGGAGCTGATATGCCATCACATCTATTGGCTGGAACTTACTCATATGACCACATCTTGCTGCAAGGGAGGCTGCACAATACCATCTCTAGTTGAGCCGCCATTTGCACCCAGGTTCGAGGAAGGGGGTTGCCCATAGCTGGGAGGAGGAGAAGCTTCATTCTAAGGGACAGTGACCAGTCTCCAATACTCACTAAACCCTGTTTACGCAGGTGTGAGCTCATTGTATGAGCAGACTTAACTCTGAATACATAAATCTATGAAAAATTTGAATGGCTAAGATTTTATTTTCTTTTTTTTTTAATGTTTTATTTATTTCTAGGAGAGAGAGAGACAGAGTGAGCAGGGGAGGGTCAGAGAGAGAGGGAGACACAGACTGAAACAGGCTCCAGGCTCTGAGCTGGCAGTCAGCACAGAGCCCGACGCAGGGCTCGAACCCACGAACCACGAGATCATGACCCAAGCGAAAGTCAGACGCTTAACCGACTAAGCCACCCAGGCGCCCTAAGATTTTATTTTCTAAAAGTTAAAATACTTTAGAATTTATTTGGATTCCAGGAGAGAGAGAGAAATTTAAAGGTAGATTTAACAGCATGCATCTAGTGGAAGAACTTTCAAAGATTTGTTTAGGCATATGTGTCTCCACATCTGTGATCTTTGAATGAACCTTGACTGTCACCTGCACAGTTTTTAGTAGATTTTATGGATTCAAGAACATTTTTTTAAAGCCAAAAAGTTTATCAGATTAAGTGGTTGTTTTCTCCATATAGAGAGGTGATCTTTTATAATTCCTATGTCAATTATTGCAAGAAGGCTATTCCCTTTTTAAAAATTAAAGCACAGGGGCGCCTGGGTGGCTCAGTCGGTTAAGCGTCCGACTTCAGCTCAGGTCATGAGCTCACGGTTCGTGGGTTTGAGCCCCGCGTCGGGCTCTGTGCTGACAGCTATCTCAAAGCCTGGAGCCTGCTTCAGATTCTGTGTCTTCCTCTCTCTCTGACCCTCCCCTGCTCACACTGTCTCTCTCTCAGAAATACATAAAATATTTTTAAAAAATAAATAAATAAAAAATAAAAATTAAGGTACATAAGAAATAAAAAATTGAGTAGATCTTAAATACTTACAAAGTTGTAATCATGACATTTGTTGTATAGCCATTATTTCTCATTTGCTTTTTAGTGAAATACACACATAACAAACATAAGGGGAAAAATTAAACCCCATTCATTATCGCTTTGCCTTTGTATATGAGTATGTATGTGTCCCAAGAAAATTTCTTGTAAACCCACAAGGAAACTTGGAGTTTGGGGGCACTGGTGTTCCCAAATCAAGATGTTAGTCATGTAGTGGTTTTCCAATGGGATTTCATCTACACCATAACAGTTTTGGGAACTGCAATTCCATCAACCCCAATCATATCTAGCATTTATGAAAGCTGTTGTTATGGGAAAGATCAAGTAAGACCCACAGAATTTTCCTACAAAACCAAGGCCATCTAATGCCTTTTGGCCAGCAATCGGCTTTTGGCTATGGTGTGCTCCATCTTAGAGAGACCCAGGGCAAAAGGTAGAAGGGTTTGCAAGAGGGAAATAACAGTGAGTGGCATCAGCAGAGGTGGGCTTATCTGTGTGCTATAAGTATCCTAGGATGGGAGAAAAGATATTTGGGGTTGGTAAAGGAAAGACATGCCTGGAAGAGAACATCTCATTATGTGGACTGGGATCTTGAGCTACAGTTTTAGAACTGAATAACACGGAAGTCCTTGGCTGGAAGGGAAGGTGGCAGAGGACGGATTGGACTGTCCCCCCAAAGTGGCCCATCCTAGGGGAAACATAACCTGTGGAGGTGGAGAGAATGATGTTGCCTAGAGCAGTTTCCCAAACCTGCTTGATCTTAAGAATCACTTTGGGACCGTAAAGAGGCTCCCAGATTGGTCACAAAGACTTGGTAGTTCAGGAGTAGACTTTGTGATTGCAGAAATCCTCTCTGAGAAGAGCTGGTCTGTCTCTAAAGGAAGACTTCAGGGAGGTAGCACCTAGGACCAAGGAGGTGTTCTAAGCATCTTAGAAAGAAATGAGAGCCACTGGGGTACAGGGAGATCATTGGTGAATTTAAGTGGCTATATTTGAGAAGTCGGAGCAAGGCTGTGTGGTGTGGAAAAGGTGGCTTTTGAAAGTTGCAAAGAGCAGCCTATTGCTAAAATGATTAGACAGAGGTTTGCTTGAACTTTCTGAGATTCAGGGTCCGAGTTTTGGTCCCATATAGCTTCCTCATAACTAGGGTACTTCCCTTGCCCCCAGTCTGTACCTTTTGAGAACTTTGGGTGGTGGTGGTTGTGGTGATAGTAGTAAAGATGATAATGATAACCACAAATCGTGAAGCTCATAGTCATCAGAAAGTTCTGGTGGACTCAGGAACTCTTCCTCTCAGTGTCAATACCTGCTTCTTATCTGATTGAACCCTTTTCTGGTGCAGGACCATACCATCTTCTCCATCTCCCCAACCACAGCCGGAACATGGCCTTACATGCTCCATTACCAGCTCTTCACCTGGCCCCCATCCTGTGGATTCTCCCTCCTTGCAGTGACTTCTCCCACCCAGTCACTATTGCTGTCACCTTAATGCAGGTGTCACCATCGCTGTTTCTTGCCCGGGCCACTGCAAGTGTCCAGCCCATCTGTGATCTCACTGCCTCTAACCCATCCTTTCCACAGCTGAGTGGCTTCTAAAATGCAAATCTGAACATGTCTCCTATTTTCCTGCTTAAATAATCCTCCAGTCGACCCCCGTAACCAACAGGATAAAGCGTGAGCTGCTGAACACATAACACAAACTCTTATGCTCTAGAAACCTCATTCTAAACCCTGCCTCTCCAGGCTCATTACCTTGCATGCCATCCCAGCACCCCACCCAGCCTGTGCTCAGCGGCCCTGCCACAGTAAAGCGCTAGCAGTTCCCTCAGCTCGCTGTGCCCTTCCCTACTCTGCTTCCCTGCTGTGATCCGAGGCACAGAGAGGGCAGATGGCATCTCTCCCAGAAACACAGCCTCCTCAGCACCGCACAGGATACCTGGCCTCTAGCATCCATCAAGAAACTTTGTGGAACGAATGGATGGATGAATGAAAGATGGGTGCTTGTGCATAGTCCTTTATAGGCTATTCCAGACCTTTCTTGTGTAGTTAGTTCTCTAATTGTCTTTCAAAATCCAGCACAGTCCCTACTTCCCAAAGCAGGCCCCTACTGATGCCCGCCTGCCCACCTTTGGGTTAGGAGCTTCTCCTGGGCATGCCCAGGGCCTCTTTATTCACCCCTGTCATTCGGTACATCCATTGCAGAAGCGTGGGTGAGCTTTCCACGGACGGGGACTGTGTGGTGTTTAGTTTCTCTCCCGAGTGACGGGCACACAGTAGGTGCTCAGCGGAAGGAAGAGCAGTTTAATGAATAAGTGGTCGAGCTGTGCTCGTCCCTGCTTTCAGTGTCGTCAGAAGGCTGGTGGTTTGACGTTGCCGGAAGCTAGCCGCATGACGCATGCTCAGAAAGACCCACAAGCGCCTGCGTCGCGCCTGCGTCACTCCTGCGCCGGCCGCTTATCCTGCGTCGTGCGGAGAGGAGTTTCTACCTGTGGGGTGTGAACACGCTGAAGGACCGTGAGGCTGGAGGACCTTGATTTGCCCCCCTGTCCCTTCCTCCCTGGCCTTATTTGTCCGCAGCGGCTGGCCTGGTACCTCCGTGCCCTTTGGAGTCGCATTCCTGGCAGACTGATACTTTGGGGAGGGTCTGCGCGGTTAGCCTTCTTCAGAGGCCGCGAGGCTCGGTGAATGTCAAAGCTCTGCCGGTGTTAAGGTGGCATCATTGTCTCAAGTGGCACGGGAAAGCGGAGACATGCTAAATGGCACGGTTGGCCCAAGATGCCACACGGCAGGCCCCTCGATTAAACTTTGTAAACGAGTACCATAGTGCAAGGCGTTTTGAAATTGGGCTCTTTATGAAGACTAATATTGCTGTCACAAGGCAACTTTATGAAAACCCTAGGGGACCTTTAACTGTGGCAGAAGCTTCCTCATTTAAACCATGAAGGTTAAACAATAAAAACTAATTTTCTATTCCCAGCATAGCCAGAGTGCTGCCAGGAAAGCATCACTCTCTTTTAGGAAAACAAGGGCACGCTCTTCGCCAGCCCTTTGGTGGGAGAGTACATTATCCATCTGCAAAGATGTGTCTTTTCCAATCAGCAGATTTCTTTCAGCGGGGGAGAAATAACCCCCCCCCCCCCCCCGACTGTACTCGGGTCGGGGGAGGAGACCAGTCCACATCTTGGTAAAGTTCTCCACTGAGAACTTCCAGAGGTGGTCACGGGATGGTGGTGGCTGATTTAGTGAGGAGGCAAACAAATGAGGTGGCGTGCTGGGGGTGCGGGCTGTGGATAGAATACGTGTTGGGCCTGGGTGAATTTTGTAAATCAGTAGTTTATATTAAGAAAGAAGTAATTTTAGAGATCAAAATGTAGACTTGCAAATACATCAGAGAGGGCTCTTCCTTTCAGGATTGGTGACCCCAATGCCCTATCTACCTGCTCCCCTTCCCGGTCCTCCTCTCCTTGTCTCCAGTGGGGATGGTCAAGAGCTGCCCTTGGCCCTCCTCCCCCCCCCCCCCCCCCCCCCCCCCCCCCCCCCCCCCCCCGGGGCTCCTCTCCCATTGTCCTGCTACCTGGAGAGTGAGAAACACGGGCTACGCTCCACCCTTCCTAAGGTGTATGTAAGTGACAGAACACCCAAGGGATCGCTCTCTTAAAGCTCTTTGAGGGTATTTTGAGCTGTTACCACTGACAGTTCCTAAGGAACGAGGGCGTCCCCAGCTCCATCCAGGTGCATATACAGCATCCCCCCTGTATCCTTGGATTAGAAGGTGAGTGCGAGCTTTAGGGGAGGGAGGAAAGCAAGAGGCTGAGACATCTGTACTAATTCTGTCTCTTTAGTTGGTGCACAATAGCTAGGTATTCTTTCTGTGCCTTGTAAACGAAGAATACCAGGAAAATAAAACCTGTACAGATAAATAGCTACTGATAAAGAGCTATTGATGAGATGGTAAGACTCATCTCTCTGAGAGAGTACTTGGAGACAGGTCTGTATGAAAGGGAGGGCAGGATGCTCACAGTGGAGACTGATTGGAAGCAGTTCTGCACAGTGGTGTCCCAAAGTGGCCTCAGAGGTAGGGTCTGGGGACCCAGGGGGGAATAGCAAGAGAGTGTAGGGCAGTAACCAGGACATCGTACAGGACCTGGTAAGCCCAGGTGAGGAATGTGGGCTTGCTCCTGACGTCTGTGCGCAGCCCCCAGGGGACTTTCAGAGAAGGAACATGCTCCTCCGAGTCCCGATGCTCCAGCAGCAGCAGAGATCAGTTTGAGGAAAGCAAGGGACTGGAGAGAGGGAGGAGGCTATTCTCATAATCCTAGTGACAAATGAGGAAAGCTTGAAGGAAGGCAGTTGTGCTTGGTGGAGAGGAGGAGATGGATCTCTGAGCAGTTTACATGGCGAAAGTCTGCAGGACTTCTCTGCCGAATAGGAACTGGCTATTCATTTTCAGAAACAACCCATGTGTGGTATTCATGTGCTAACTCGGCTGATGAATACACCATTCTTGTAACTAGGTTGGAGAAGAATTACATGAAGGGTATCATTAAGATGTTAAAATGAATGCATTACATATGTTAGCAAGTGTATGAACTCTGTATTATATCTGGCAAACGGGGTGTTAAATCCTTGTTCAACCAGCCAGATGTCCCTGCAGCTGCTGCTGGTACTGCGGAGGGAGGCAGCCACCTGAGACCCCAGCTACGAGCCGGTGCCAGTGGTTCCTGAAGCATCTGGCTGTACAAATTGCTTCTTCTAGGCTCTGATTGACAGGCGCCACACGGATCACGCAATTCACATCACAATGCACAGGTGGGATTGTCAGTCTGAGAAGCCCAGCCTCCAGCAACTTGACCTTTTCTGGGAATCTTTATAGCTAGGAATGTCCCCGGTGGGAGCTTCAATCTATGTATATCATTTTGTAAGATAATAAAACACTGCAATCAAGCAAAAAAGACCAACTTAATGACAATCACTCTCGAGTTGGAATGCTCTCAAAGTCTTGTTTGGGGCAGTTGTCCAACTGAGTTTGCGAAGGCGGGCTTAACATTTGCCGTAAATATTTAAATTACCTGGAGCAAAATTTTCATAACTACCCAAAGGAGTTGAAAATACACATAAGTATTTGTATGTATTCTTTTGGAGTATATTCTCTCCTAAGCGGCTTTGAGTATCAAGATTGAGCCAGTTCTGGGATGTCTCTCGTCTCCCTATGTTTGGTGAAAGGCCCTAAAATATGTTAGAAGATGTTTGAAAGGGCCCGTTCCGACAGACTGAAGACACGGTCTGTACCTAAACGTAAGTTAAAGTTACCCTGCCACACTCTGGGTACGGTGCTTGCATGGTGATCTCGGGAGAAGTTGAAAAGAAGCAATCCTAGAGGCCACAGTTACACAATCACATCGATCCTTTGTGTGCTTTCCTTCGTGGAGGAGAAATTGTGAAATCACAACATTTTTCTATGAGTGAAATAAAAGTCGAAATTAAAAACAAAATTTTTATATGGGTTGTTTTCCTGTCTGTTCAGACGTACTCTGACAACAAAGATGAAACGTTACTGCGGCCTAAATAGGAGAATACCACAATGAGAAGATTAAGACATGTTGTGAAATTTCCTCATCTCTATTGTTTTTAGACTTTGGAGTCGGGGCGACAACAATTTCAAATCTGCAGTCTGGCTGCCGCATCCCAGGCCTGTCAATGCTCGTCGACGTCCACTAGGTGGCAGTATGTCAGAGGCTTTCTTTCCTCCCTGAATTGGCAGCAGTTTCTTTGGCTGCCTACCAGTCGTTCCGTTTTCCTTTTTGTCCTGTTTTGAAGGGTTAAATGAAGCGATCGTAATTTAGGCCCAAATTATGCTCATCTAAAAATGCATAATTTTGCTCAAAAGCCCACCTGTTACAGCGTGACCTTAAAATACATTGATTCTTTCATGTGAGTTTTCTTGCTAACTTATAGGTACTAGTTGACCCAAGTTGTCATGGATAGTTGATAGCAACCAGGGGGCAGTTCTTTCTTGTCCCTTGCGTGTAATAGATGCTAAACATACTGTCTCCTGAGAAGACAGATTGCTGGTCTTCCCGGGGAGCAGACATTGGCTTCTCTTTTGTGGCTCTTCGCGAAGACCGGAGAAAAAATTGCAGGGAGGACCCTCTGCCTGGCTTCCTCACCTTGGAAACTGTCCCTGCTTCCTGCTGGGAGGCGTCCACTACCTGTACTTCTTTACAGTACAGGTGTACTGGTCCACTGTGCACAGATCCACTGTGCACTGGAGGTTTATCCAGACAGTGCACTTTTTTTTTTTTTTTAGCTTACAGCTGGATTTAAACTAAGAAAAAAACACATATGACATTCTAAAGAAGATCTCTTTCATCTGAATAATGTGTTCAGAGGAAAGGAGTTGGGGTATCCTTTGTAGCGTTTTCCCCAGATTAAATGGTCAGAACTTTTTTGAATTCAAGGAAACCAGAAGCAATGTCTGAATGATAAGATTTGGGAATAAAGAAGTGTACATCTTGAAACACTCTAATTAGTGTGACAGCAGTGGAGAACTGAAGTGGGTGAAAATAAATGTAAACGCACTGCTTAGACAATAAGTGGAGTTGTCCACTGGGGTGGCGTTCTAGACCTCCTTTAGAAGGGTTTCCTGTAATCTTGATAATTAAAAATATTTGGGGGGATATTCAAGAAAGATCTGTGCTTGGTATATACATAGCAAAGTATCTGATCCTCGAGAAAAATGACAAAGCTAAGTGGCTCCTGCTGTGTGGTGTGGACTTGATAGAGTCACATTTGGAGATGTGGTGCCCCTCATGCCCCAGCTCTGCAGGCTGTAGTTTGGGCGGTTGACCAGCCAAGCCCTAAACATGGCTCAGCCAGTTCTGAGCCACTTATTTCCTGAAGACCCTGGGAATTCCAAGACCATATTTCCTGATGTCAAGGCCCCTTTTTGGGGACACCCGGGTGATTCAGTCAGTTATAAGCCTCTGACTCTTGATTTTGGCTTCGGTTATGATCTCCTGGTTCATGAGTTTGAGCCCCATGTCAGGCTCAGCGCTGTGTGGTATTCTCTGTCTCCGTTTCTCTCTGGCCCTCTCTCTCTCTCTCTCAAAAATAAATAAATAAATCTTAAATTTAAAAAAGCTCCTTTCTGGCAGGTTTTCCAGGCTGCCGGCAGGTACTCGGCAGCTAGATCTCTAGTGAAGGGAAGCCTCCTTTTAGAATTTCTACTTCAGGGAGGAAAACGCCCTCTAAGGATTTCTTGATAGGAGTAGTCCCCAAAGTTGGGGCTTTATAAATGAGACTGATGAAAGAAAGATTAATAAGAGAAATGCATACACATTTATTGAATATAGACTTCAGAAAGAAATGAAGACCTGAAGAAATGATTTACCTGGTTGGTTTTTATACCAGGTTTGGTGAAGAATGGAAAGGTGTGGGAAATTGTGATAGGGCGAAGGGCCTGAGCTAAGTAAACTGGGAAAACTTAGTGAGTCCCATTCCTTCAGATTCTTCTTGGCATCCTTACGACTCGGAGACAGGGATTCCCCTTTCCACCAGCTGTGAGGAGAGCACTTCTCTCATGACTGTCTTATGACCCGCTTCAGAGAAGAAGGACAAGGTCAGGGAGTCCTTCCTGCGCCTGCCATTTCTCAGATTCCTTCAGCTAAAAATATTCCGTGTACCAAGGCATTACATTTTGGGGTAGCATGTTCTGAACCCCATCACGCACTCATAAAACGTTTTGGCCAGCTTTCAGGTGTGTCTTTGATGACTACATCTTGTAAAAGGAGGCATAGTTGTGAAAGAGGAGTCACAAGGCGAGGTTTTAGTCCCAGCCTTCTTAGGGGAGTCCTAAGAAGTCCTCCGTTTCCTCGGCTGAAAAATAAGGTTAGTCAGAATTACCCAGCCTCTGATTCTAATAAGAATCAAATACGATAATACAGAGGAAATTGCCTTGTTGGCTACAAATGTAAGGGGTAATTTAATTTTCAGTATGAATATGCAGAATATACATAAATTGTGAGAATATAATTAATCTATGACCAGATAAGATCTCACCAAACAGCCATTCATGGGAGCACTTAATTAGTAATAATATTTGCCAATGCCTGTCCTATATTAGATCACCTGGAGGGGCACCTGGGTGGCTCAGTTGGTTGAGCATCAGACTTCAGCTGAGGTCATGATCTCGCAGTTGGTGAGGTCAAGCCCCTGTCAGCTCAGAGCCCGCTTTAGATCTTCTGTACCCCTCTCTTTGCCCCTCCCCTACTTGTGTTCTCTCAAAAATAAATAAACATTAAAAAAAAACACTTGGAGAGATTCTTTCAAAAAATACCAAGTCAGTATCAGACTAATTATGTTAGACTGGCTGGAGTTGGGGCATGGGTGCTCTAAAGGAGTAGTCTGAGAAGGATGTTCTTTATGGTTGACATCTATGCACATAAATAACACTCATGGTAGAGCCCAAAAAATTGGGAGTGAGGTAGGGATATATGAACATGTGTATATACACACACACACACACATACACACGCACATATGAATATATATGATATACATATGAATATATTTATAAAGCTATATATACGTATAAAGATATAGTGTGTATACAAATGTATAAGCCTTAGTTAGGTTTTACAGACATCATGTACTCCCTTTTCACATGGAAACTTCCCTATAGGGGTTCTGAGAGGAATTGCAAGTCCTGGATATCTGAAAACAGATATAACACGAAAGCAGCATTGCCTAATGGGTCTCTAGCTAGAGTTTTAATTCACCCTGGGTCATGATACATTAGGGTTTTTTTGTTTTTGTTTTTGTTTTTTTGGTATTTGGCTTTCTTTATAAGGAGTCATTGAAAGTGCTTCTGAATGGTGCTGGTTATTGAATTTTCTTATAATGAAGTTTCTATAACAGATCTGACCTAGAAGCCACTGATGGAATGGGCAGGAGTTTCTTCCCAGGTGGGAGAGAAAATCTTTCCCTGCCCATCAGTGGCTTTAGCCTGCCGCTGCTTTGCCCGGGTCTCAATCAAACATGTTTCCAATTTGTCCATCTCTGATATCTTTCGGGATGTCAGAGGGAATGTTGTTCTCAAATTGAGGCCCTAGGCCAGGAGCTCCCGCTCACCTGTTAGAAATGCAAATTCTCAGGCCCTACACAAGCCTTACTGGGTCAGACACCGTGTCTCAACACGCCCCCTGGGAGACTGTGATGCCCGCGCAAGCCTGAGAACTCCTGAGCTGGCACAGCTCTCCTTGTTTTTCTCCATAAAAGGCGTGTTTTGCTCTATAGAAAAGCACGAACCAGACATTTGTAGACACACTGAATTTTGCTTCCTTTCCCCCTCCTCCCTCTCCCCTCTGAGGATGAGACAGGTTAGGGCTAGAAGGGAAATGAAGGTAGCTTTAAATTTCTGATACTCTCTCATCAAGGTTCCTATTCCAATCTTTTAAAAGATAGTGATCAGGTAAAGCTACATTGCATACACAAATGTGTAAAGATATTCACAATCTATGAAAATATATTATATTGTAAATGTATAAATATATATACAATGTACAAGTATACATATCTCCATTATAAATGTATGAATATATAAAATGTATAAAGATATGTTGTGTGTATATATATGTATATGCATACATAAAAATACACACAATGTATCAAGATACATTTTGTATATATAAATTTCTGTCGTAAAAAATCTCTGTAGTAAATACAGGGGAGACTAAACCAGGAAATTCCAGAAATCAGAATACCATTGGGAATCAAAAGGTCACAAGAAGAGACTTGGGCGATTGGAAATCAGCAGGGGAGAAAAATAAATCTTGGATGGAAGGGGAAGAAGGAGGCCTGGTAAGGGCCATTGCGTTGCATAGCTCAAAAGGGGCTGCCACAATTGACTTAGCATTTTCTGCAAACCATGCTCCCGGAGCTTTGCAGTGCATGTTCTGGGTCAAGGCAAGGGCAGAAGGTAGCCCTGGATGAGTCCACGGTTCTTTGTGAAAGTCAGACTGTGACTTCTTTGGGTAACAGAAGACAGTTGTGCTATCTTCTCCAAGCAGTCTTTAAAAATGGAATGGATTCTTATCTCTCTTGGGAGTCCTGAAAGCAGAGAGAAAAATCAGTGTTATCTTATCTCTAGAACCCTTCCAACTGTTAACAGTTGAAGTTCTTTGCCTTTATGTATTATCTATCATCTATCTATCTATCTATCTATCTATCTATCTATCTATCTATCTATCATCAAGCCCTTCTCTCCAGACACTCAAAGAACTTAAGCTATATGGCTAATATTTTAAACATCATGAGCTGGGCCAGGGGGGTGAGGAGATGGTTACCATGGATGGTCATCCCAGTAACAGAGGAATTAGGCATCTCTCCAGAGTGTTTCTAGTATGTAGTTATTTGAATTACCAGACACTCTGCTAAGTGCCTGCGTGCATTATGTCATTTAATCTTAACACCCACCTTATGATAGAGGAGGTGCTATTAATATCCTCAGTATAGGTAGGTGGCTGATAAGGGATTTGACTGAAGCTAGACCTGATGTTTTACCTACTCCATCTTACCATTTAATGGTAGGTAAGGTCTTGATTCATGTGGGCATGTAGTTATCTATTGGATTCTTCATTCTCAGGGCTCAAATTGAGATAGGCAATTACCTACACTCATTTTATACTTGTGTTCTTTCTTTTTTTGGTTTGTGTTTCTAAACCTCTATTTGTGGCAGTATTTAAACTTAATTATTGGTCCTCCAAAAGCTCTTAAGACTTCCATATAGTACTTTAAATATACTGTGATATTTTTAAATAAAAAATTAATCATTGGGAGCTGGGCATTATTCTCTTTGCTGTGGGCTGAGCTTCAGTGTCCTAACAGGAATTCACTAATGAAATACATAAAAAGAGCCTCCCTAAAGATTTAAGAGGGTTATATATCCTGTGGCAATTGTTGCCTTCCTGCGGAGCTTCATCTTCATTTGTGTACCTGCTGCAAATTCTCAATTATGTTTAATTATTCCAGGTTTTATAATTTACATTCTCTTTTATTTCCTGTTATCGTCCAAAGTATTTTGCTTATTAGACAGCATGTGTGTGGTCTACTTTTTAAGCATATAGACCTAATTCTTAGGGATGAAATTCTCTTGATAGCTACCTAGAACACCAAAGAATTTCACTGCCTATGTATGTCTGGCATAGTTTGAAGGAAAGAAAAATTAATTTATTGTATTTCCAACAGTCCTAAATTCTTACTGCTTTATTGAAAGAGTGAATATATAAATAAGATTTTTTTCTTTTTATTTCAGGAATTACAACATATAGTTAGATCACAACACATGAGAGCAGAGAAAGGTAAGCACGAATCTGCATGAATATATGAAATCATATAGGGTCAGAACTCTTTGGGCTAACGTGGTTTTCTCTTCTCCAGCTATGATGGAAGGTTCATGGTTAGAACTGGCCAGGAGGGGCAAGCCTAATACTCAGCCTTTTGCTCATCTCACTATTAATGCCACTGACATCCCATCAGGTAAGTTCTATTAGCATCTGGCCTGAGAAAGATTTCAAGAGTCCTTTATCAGCCCATTTGAATACTCAAAACTATTGGGGCACCTGGGTGGCTCAGTTGGTTAAACGTCCGGCTTTGGCTCAGGTCATGATCTCATGGTTCATGGGTTCAAGCCCTGCATCAGGCTCTGTGCTGACAGCCAGCTTCGAGCCTGGAGTCTGTTTCGAATTCTGTGTCTACCTCTCTCTCTGACCCTTCCCTGTTCACACTGTCTCTCTCTCTCTCTCTCTCTCAGAAAAAAAAAATTAAAAATTAAAAAAAAAGCCTATTATTGGCCGGTTACTAAAATTTTGAGAGCCCTTAGCTTCTAGATCAGAAGAAAGATCATTTGATGTTCAGTTGATAATCTATATTGTGGAAATAGTTATTCTCAATTCTGCAAGAATGGACGTCATCGCTTCAATTTCAGATCATCAGAATGGGTGCTTTTTTTTAAATGACTGCCAGTTGATGTTGTACAACAGGGAAGAACAGTGTCGTGTTATGTTCTTCTGTATTTCCCCAAACCAAAGTTGATACATGCCCGTTGCCAACCTAAAAAGTGCATGGATGTATCTCTTGCAGAGTTCCGGGGCAGGCTCGCCGTCTAGAAAAGGAAACACACTCCTCCTTCTCCAAGGGCTTATCACTTTTTCTGGGTAGGGATTTAGCTCAATGCACTGGAGAGCTGATTATCTTTTAGAAATGAGGAAACTCAGAGCTCTGTGCCTCTATCTACTTTAATGCCCCTGCTATTCCATCATGTAATCCCCACTGGCCACTTTACCTTGGGACAGATGAACATCAAAAAGGTTAGAAAGAATATGATTGGGTGTCAGTTGACATTGTCATCATCATCGTCATCATCATCATGCCATTTGTTCAACATATACTATGTACCAGGCATTTCACTGAATTCATTATCTCCAGTCCTTACTACACCCACTCAAGGTGAGTGATTGTCATTCATTTTGCAGACAAGGAAACTGAGGTCCATGTGGTGCATCTTCCCAGGTCACAGTGGTGACAGTGTTAGAAGTTGAGCTCCACTCTAGTTCATTCTCAAGTCCATGGCTTTTACACTATAGGCTATCATATTAGTACCCTGTAGTCAGTTGGCTTTGTCAGAGAGAAGTATATTCAGAGCTCTTCTGTTCTTATTTCCCTGTAAGAAGTAGATTAATGTATTTTTAATAGCAGGGGCTCTAAAGTCTGATAGCCTGGGTATGAGGCCCATGTACCACATATTGGCTGTGTGACCTCATGCAAATTATTAGAATCATTTGTGTATCAGCTTCTTCAGGGGATGGTGATCACACCTACCTCGTGGGGTGGCTATGGAGATTTAATGAGGCAATGTTGGAGCATGCTTCTACAGAAGTTGGCATAGAGTAAGCACGCTGTGAAAGCAAGTTGCTATTATTTGAGTTTTATTAAATAATTATCCATATTCCACTTTGTTCTAAAAATGATTTAAGGCTAGTTTTTCTTGGAGTTAAAAAAATACCCAAGTTTTAGTAATGATTTTGCAGTCACTATTGTAGCGTGGGGCCACAGAGAGATTTTTCCCAGTTGCAGACACAGTAGCTGAGGAGCCAACTTTTTGGTCTGTAGCCCATTTTCCTAAACTGTCTGTCTTGTTCCAGATACCTGCTTCATAAACAAATACTCGCTCTGTGCATTTTTGCATGTGTGTGCCTTTCACCGATGCTAATTTTCGGAGTGAAAACTATTTTGCATCTTAGCAAATGCAATCAAATTAATACTGATAGATCAGCTGTGTGTGCTATGAATGTACTCTGCATTTATCTTTCCAGTTCATTTTAAATGGCATATGATAAATATTGCATTCCTCTGCATGCCAAAGTCTGTTTGGCAATAGCAAGCGTGTTTTCGTTATAAAGCTCTCTCTTCAGGCACCTAGCGTCAAATCATTGCCAAAAATCAAGGCAAAAAAACCCTTCTAGTTATTTTCTGATGGTTATTGAGTTAGTGACTGAGTGAAATGAAGTAGTGTCTCCTTCTGTTTAAGAAAATAGCATTTGCTCCTCTGGCTGATCCAACAACTCTTTGAGTCCATTTACCTCCCAGTTTGGGCCAGTACTATTCTTCAGAGAAAGGTGGCTTTAACTTTGCACGCTCATTTTTGGCCTCCATTTTCTGTTTATTTACACATAAGAAACAACCCAGAATCTGCCTTATATTGACTGCCAGCTTATAGATTTGCAGCGCTTCTTGAGTAA
The DNA here is from genome assembly GCF_003009895.1 of Hyaena hyaena. Taxonomy (NCBI): domain Eukaryota; kingdom Metazoa; phylum Chordata; class Mammalia; order Carnivora; family Hyaenidae; genus Hyaena; species Hyaena hyaena. The sequence continues at coordinate 1,023,508 of NW_024081233.1, forward strand.
AATGCCTTGGGAAGTATTTTGTGAGGCCAGACTCCATGGCTTTCTTAAGGAGGCTTCACAGGCTAAATATTTGAAGAAGCCTCTCGTTCAGCACATGATGGCACTGACCACAAGGGATGAGGGGCTGGGATGAAAGGTCGTCAGCATGCCTCGTTAGCCAAGGAAACCCAGGCTTGTCATGTGAGCTCCCTCAACCCAATCACAGGATATTTTTCTCTTCCTGTCTCCCACTCTTCTCTGCTCTTGAGTCCTTGTTATCATTCATGCTGACCGCTTTCCTCCCTCTCCTCTGCATGCTGTGAGCTTTCCATTCTTTGCACCATTTTCCTCACTAACAGTGCTTTCCTTTTCTCAGCCCATCCACATCTGATCCAAATTCTCCCTGCCCTCTGGCTCCTCTATCCCCCCATTGGGCTGAGCGCTCCAGATCACCATTAACTTCTGCAGTTTTCACCTGACAGTTGCTTTAACTGAACTTCAACCAAGTGCCATGTGACATGCAGCGATGAAGATATTATATTTTTTATTTTAAATGCTTATTTCTTATTTTCTCCACTATTAGTGCTAAATGCCATGGGTTATACTGGTTGATAAAGTTCTCTATTATGGGCAGGGTGAATCTCCATAGAAAACCCCACACAGATATTTATGGAATGACTGATCAACTAATGGATCAGTGAATGGACGAGTGGATGAATAAAAAGAAAGACATGTTTAGTAGGGAATATGGACACTCCTTCCAATTGATTGGCTAACAGTGGGAGTGGTATATGGTCAAGGTTCCTATCTTTTCTCCCTCTCCATTTTATATTCCTTTCTTGCCTCTCCAGGCTATGTGTCTGAGACCTTGGTCTAATACTAGCTGATCCATCCCACTGAAAGAGTAGACTTTACCTTAGTCATTCTGCTTCTCTCTGTTACGAGCCATCATAGGAGATAAACTATAAGACAAGTCATTAATTGAGAAAAAAAAAGACAGAATACAGAGTAGAGTAAGAAGAGGGAAACATGGGATAATTTTAGATGGGAAACATCTTGAATTTTGTTTACTTTATCGATGGCTTAGGTGGCTGTTTACCAGCCTGGAGGAATTACTTTACTACTGTTTGTGAGTCTTGCAGTCTCATCTTGATTCACTTGGGACCATGGGATGATACTTATATGTGGAATGATATTTACGTTCTGGATGCCATAATCTGGGATGACCTGAGGTGGGACCTCCAATGAAGAAGAAAAAGTGTGCTATAGTGGGTCCTGGACACAGCAGTGCCTATAATGGCTTCTCAGACTCACTCTAGCACCCTCCTGTGGGTAAGATGTGGGCTTCAGGAATCTACTCTTCTTGGACAGGGATTGGAACCACTGGAATCAAACAGTCTGGAAATTCTCTTCCTATACTTGTCTCTTGCTTTTCTGTATCAACTGCCTTTGGCTTATTCTGTCTTCAACCTTAAATGATCTCTCTGATTCTGTTGGCTGACCCCTGTACCTATTATAAGTTCTCAGTCTCGGTTGCAATTCAACAAAGTCATTCTTGATTCTTCTGGGAGGAACTAAACTTCCTTTTGAGTTCCCATAGCAATTATCTGCACCTTGGCTCTCAGGGCGCATGCCTTGCTTCTTACCTGAATACATACCATACCTATTGGTCATGTCCTGTAGGCTCCTTCAGGGAAGGAAAACTGGGTTTTTGTCTTTGTACTCTCTCGGGTGCCTAGCAGAGAGCACTAAGCATATCTTAATGTATTTCTTCCCTTTTAGAAAAGAAGTTCTGAGAAGGTATCCTCCAATTGGAACTATTGACTATTATGCTGTTTTTCTCCAACCTCATAGAATTGTGAGGATGCCCTTCTCATCGGAGGGGCAGATTTTAAATCATGTGTGTTTCCTTCCCTCAGGTTCCCACAAAGTGAGCCTGTCCTCCTGGTACCACGACCGAGGTTGGGCCAAGATCTCCAACATGACTTTCAGCAATGGAAAACTAATAGTTAACCAAGATGGCTTTTATTTCCTGTATGCCAATATTTGCTTTCGACATCATGAAACTTCAGGAGACCTTGCCACGGAGTATCTTCAGCTGATGGTGTATGTCACAAAAACCAGCATCAAAATCCCGAGCTCTCATACCCTGATGAAAGGAGGTAGCACCAAATACTGGTCAGGGAATTCTGAATTCCATTTTTATTCCATAAATGTTGGAGGATTTTTTAAGCTCCGGTCTGGTGAGGAAATAAGCATCGAGGTATCCAACCCTTCACTACTGGATCCAGATCAAGATGCAACATACTTTGGGGCTTTTAAAGTTCTCGATATAGATTGAGCCCCATGTTTTGGAGCATTATTATGTACTTCCTAGGATGTACGGAAATTTTTTTTAAACAAGCCAAGAAGGATGTATATAGATGTGAGACTACTAAGGGGTAGGACCCATAATGGTACAAGAAGACTCTTCCCATGCTTTTGACTGTAGAGAGAGCACATGTATTTACAGCCAATGGGAGATGTTGGAATAGAGTGTTAGAGTCCAAGGGCTTTCTGACATAACGGTCTTTAAATTTTGTAACAAATTCCTAGAATTAGACCATTGGAACAATTATGGTTGCCTTCATCTGAAACTGCATTTGGACTATGGGAGGGGTTAATTCTCTGGATGTGGCCCGTGGTTATATGCCCCGGTGCCACTCAAGTGAGAGAGTGTCCTCTAATTACAAAGGGCTAATCATCTGAAGGGTTAAGTTCTTTTGAGTTGTTACATCATGCTGGAACCTGCAGATAAATACTTTTTCTAACGAGGAGAGAAAATATATGTATTTTTATATAATATCTAAAGTTATATTTCAGATGTAATGTTTTCTGTGCAAAGTATTGTAAATTATATTTGTGCCATAGTATTTGATTCAAATATTTAAAAATGTCTTGCTGTTGACATATTTAATGTTTTAAATGTACAGACATATTTAACTGGTGCACTTTGTAAATCCCCTGGGGAAAACGTGCAGCTAAGGGGGAAAAATGTGTTTTTTTTTTTTTTTTTTTACTAATATCAGCTGTATCATATTTCCTGATTCTTTGTAACTTAGTAGATTTTTCAGACTTGTCAAGTCTGTGCAAAAAAAAATTAAAATGGATGCCTTGAATAATAAGCAGGATGTCGGCCACCAGGTGCCTTTCAAATTTAGAAGCTAATTGACTTTAGAAAGCTGACATTGCCAAAAAGTATACATCATGGGCTACTGGAATCTGTCAAGAGTATTTATATAATTATTGAACAGGTGTTTTTTTCTACAAGTGCTGCAAATTGTAAATTTTGTGGGGTTTTTTAAATGGAAATGTTATCAGTGGCTTATCAGCAAAAAAGTATCCCTTTTTAATACGGGAGATGGTATTTTATACTGTACAGTAAAAACATTGCCTTTGAATGTTCATTTTTTTGGTACAAAAATAAATTTATAAGAGGACCTGCCTTGTGACGTGCTTCTCTTCTCTGTCTGTCTTGCTCTGTGATCCCATCCTCTCCAATATGGTATTGTGCCTTCCATCTTTCCAAAGGTTATTGGGAGAAATGCAAATTTAATTAAAAATTAAGAACAGATTTAATTGAATTAGTGAACCTCAGAATTTGAAAAATAATTCAAAAGGGATTTGTGTGCAAAAAAGTAGCCAGATCGAAAATAGAGGCTTCTTCACCCAAAAAAGAAAAGTTTGTGTTATGGTTATGTCATGAGAAGAAAATGATACTGTGCACAAGTTCACAGTGCCTTGCGTAACAACCATTTGAGCGGAGGAGCCCCTGAACGTTTAATAGCTTACCATGGTGAGGAACTATTAACAATGGAGTAGATACTCGAACCCCATGGAAATTTACATGGGGGAGCTGTCCCAATCCATGCTGGCTGTTCACGTGAAAGAGATGTAAGAAAACAGCAACCTGGGAAGGCACAGGAAACTATAATTTAAGGCACTTGACATTCGCGGATAAATGTTTCTTGATGGTTGTGAAGAATGGAAGGAGGAAAGAAATAGCAGATGTTAAAGGAGAAATTGTACATTTTAAACAGCAAAGCCATGATTGTAGCACTCAATCATTGTCCAAAATACACCTATTGTTTTAAACCTATCAGTAAATCTGAGGCAGATTGGCACAAAATATGATTTCAGTGCTGCATATCCCAATCGCTGAGCCTTGCTTTCAGGAAAAATGAATTTCGATATGCAATCAGAATTTCTCCACTCTCCACGGGCACAAAATCTTGTTGTTAGCTGGCCTGGCTCCTAGGATGTGATTCTGTCATTTCCACAGGTGAATAACATTCACTCATTTGTTCCACATTATTTAGTGAGCATTAACTATGTGCTAGGCACTGTATCAGGCACTGAGGATTCTACAGCCTTCTTCCTGCTCTTGAAAAGTTTCCCTTCTAGTGGGGAGGAGCCTCATAAGAGTGTGGTACGTGAGTGGAAACTAATTTGACAATAAACTATTTGTAAAAAAAATAAATAAATAAAGCACTGAAAGAGTGAAAAAAAAAAAAAAGAGTGTGGTACGTGAGCTCCAGGGCACGGACATGTAGAGCATGCTGTAGTATCAAAAAATTGGCCATTGAACCCAATCTTGGGAATCACAGAAGCTACAGATATTAAATTGTATAGTATGTGGGCTGAAAGGTTCTGAAAGCGGATATGGAGAAGAATATCCATTACTATTTTTAGCTTAGAGGCAACTGACTTGCAATCTCTCAAAGATGAGCTAAAGCCCAAAGTCTATGGATGGAAAGAGACTAGGATCTTGTGCGACCATACAAGGTGGCACCAGCCAGACTGGGAACTAACATGGTGGATGCTCTGACCTACTATGGGAGATCCTTTATGGAAAACCTTGAAAATTCAGCTCGACTGTAATGTGAATTAGCACATGTTAACAACCTGGTAGGGACTTTTAGAGCTTTTGCTGGAATGACTCTATGACTTAATGAAATGTTGTGTCTTGAAGGAGTAAGCTGTAACAAGTGGATGTGCCATGGGTGTGGGGGTATAGAAGAGGCCTTTTCTCTTTTCTAGCGATGCTCAAGCCTTTCTAGGATCTGAGTAGCAGCATCTAAAATGCAGACTCAAGGGCCGCCTGGGTGGCTCACTTGGTTAAGCATCTGACCGGCTCAGGTCATGGTCTCGTGGTTTGTGGGTTCAAGCCCTGTGTTGGGATCTGTGCTGACACCTCAGAGCCTGGATCCTGCTTAGGATTCTGTGTCTCCCTCTCTCTCTCTGCCTCTCCCCTGCTTGTGCTCTGTCTCTCTCTCAAAAATAAACATTAAAAAATTTTTAAATAAATAAATAAAATAAAATGCAGGACTCCATACCCAACTTCCACTCCCACACAATCTTACTACTGTGTTTTCTTCTCACTCACACCTTTTCCCATTTCCATTCCTGTGTGTTTTCATCTTTTTCTTTTTGCCTCTAATCCCTGGTCCTTGCCTCAGAGGAACATTTCGTTTTTCTAGTGGCCCTCGAGGAATAAGGAGGCTGCCGCACCTCACTGTGGTGGAAGCAGAGCCTGTCAACACTCAGCGACAGCAAAGCAAATGTGCTGAGGAGTGACAAAATCATGTCAGGAAACCAACATGCACCGGACGCTCTAGCAAATGGGATTGTTTGCTCATTGTAAATATCCCACTTCAATCATCTTTCCAACACATGCCAACGCTGAAGGAAGGAAAGCATGCAAATTTTAAAGTCATCTGTCTTAGTGAGTCAGCTTTTCAAAAACGCCAGATTCATGCACACTTGCATCTTTCCAAAACGCTACGTGTGCGGCAAGCCCTGTTCAGCGAAGTCCCTTTCCTCTCTCTCCTTCTCCTTCCATTCAGCTCATGCATTTCCATCAGGTCAGCCTAGAAAAGTATCCGGGGAAGATGGCCTACTTCCCAGTGACTTAGGTGGAAGCCTGAGCACCTCCTGTCTCGTCCTGTCTCTCTGTGTCCACTTGTTGATTTGGCTGGAGACAGCAACACGGGGTTATGCTGGTACATTGTGGGGACACAGGCTCTGAAGCAACCTGCCATTCCACATTGAATCTGTAGAGTCATTTGGGGCACACCAAGCACGTGTCAGCTTTACTTTTGGCTTTGTTAATCGATGCTCTAGCTTCTCTGCTATGAAATTGAAATATGTTTCCCAGAAGCCGCATTAATAAATGCTAATTAGTTATTGATTCACATTATGATGATTTAGGCTTGTGTCATTTCTCACAATAAAAAATTTGTACACAGCGAGTGCTAGATTTTAGCTATGAAACAGAAATCTATCCTTTTGATTAGTAACACTTTTATGATACTTCTACTCTTATAATTGAAAAATTCTGTTTCCTAATCATTTACCCTCCTCCCCTCCCCTCCCCTCTCCTTTATTGACAGGTTTTCTTCACAGGAGCTGGTCGTTACCGTGTCTTAACCAGTATTCCAGCTATTTTTAGGGACAATCTCTGTGATCTTATCAGATAAGGACCAGTTATAATGTTATTCATATTGCTACTGGCTTTCAATGTCTATAGAGAGATCCTATAGAATCTTCTGTTTTGAAAATTCCATAACTAAGAATCTGAGGATCAGGGCTGGCTTCAGAGACAGTTAATTTCTCCTGAAAAAGCTGATAGTTTAAACTCTCTTTTGAGGGTCTTAAAATCATGGTATGTCACTCTCTTGGGCAAAGCCTACTCTTTTCCTTTTGCTATGAATTCTGCAGAAGCTTCCTTTTTCTCAAAGACCTGAACTTAATAATCTTACCTTGGTGGAATGGAAGTTCCTTGTGAAATGTACACATCTTTTGGAAGAAAGATTGCACATTGGGTGTTGGCTAGACCCAGGGCTGGAATCTATGCTCTGTGGCCTGGTAACCTTGGGTAGGTGGCCACCATTTGGATTTCAGTTTCTTACCTTGTGAAGTAGGAGTCAACCTATGTGTTGACAAGTTGTGAGGATTGGCACATGGGAGGGGCTCAACAAATAGGGGCCACAATTATTATCTTCCTATCCCATTTGCTATACCCTTAGACCCCAGGATCAAGCACATTTTTAAGATTTTTTTAAATGTTAATTTATTTTCGAGAAAGAGACCGAGACAGAGACAGAAAGAGCATGAGTTGGGGAGGGGCAGAAAGAGAGGGAGACACAGAATCTGAAGCAGGCTCCAGACTCTGAGCTGTCAGCACATAGCCTGACCCATGAACTGGGAGATCATGACCTTAGCTGAAGTCAGACACTTAACCGGCTGAGCCACCCAGGAGCCCCTCAAGCACATATTTATTTTTTTCGTCTAGCTACCATGCATGGCCATATTGAGCAAAGCCCTGTGTTATGCATTATAAGAGACACTAGGATAGATATTAAATCACTTTTCTAGGGCTGCAGTAGGTAATATTGCACAACCCAGTGGCTTAAAACAACAGAAATTTGTTCTCTCACAGTCTGGAGCCTGGATATCTGTAGTCAAGGTGTTGATGAGGCTATGCTCCCTTTGAAGATTTTAGGGAAGGCTCCTTCCTTAGGATTCTGAGAGGTTTGGCAGTCCTATTCCTTGACTTGTAGATGCATTGCTTCAATTTCTGCTTCTATTATCGCATGGATCTTCTTCCTGTGTGTCTCCAAATCATCCCCTCTTCACTAGAGAGGACACCAGTCATCGGATTTAGCTCTTACCCTAATACAGCATGACCTCATCTTACCTTGATTACATCTGCAAGTACTGTATTTCCCGATAAGGTCACACTCACAGATTCTGGGTGGACGTGAATTTTTAGGTAAAACTATTTAGCCCAGTCCAGCTTGACACAGAGTTCAAGAATGAAATAAACATCTAAAAATCAATCTGTAACTAAACCAGAATAAATTAACGCCACAACAGAAGTATGAGCAATGGTGCTATTGAATGTACCTAAAACAGTGAGGGTTTGTTTCACGGAAATATGAATGAAATCGGGGCACCTGGGTGGCTTAGTCGGTTGAACGTCCGACTTTCACTCAGGTCATGATCTCACGGTTTGTGGGTTCGAGCCCCGCGTCCGGCTCTGTGCTGACTGCCAGCTCAGAGCCTGGAGCCTGTTTCAGATTCCGTGACTCCCTTTCTCTCTGGCTCACGCCTGCTCACTCTGTCTCTCTCTCTCCTAGAAATAAATAAAAATATTTAAAAAAATATGAATGAAATCATATTTGAATCCAATTAAGTATGATGTGTTTGTGTTGGCTGTTTACTTTCATGGGACTATGTTGGGATCAGGACAGGCTGTTATGTGCCTTCTTAACCCCCCCTCCCTGTGAAGTCTCTTCCTCTCTTCTCCCAACCCCACACCAGAGAGCATCATGGCTCTGCCGATGGCCACCACCAGGATTTGTATTTGCTTTCTTCCTTCTAATGGCAAATGTGATTTTGCTCAAGAAAGAGGAGTTAAAAGGAACCAATTTGAAAGAATTCATCCCTGTAATAGACAGGGAACCAGATGGAGAAAATGTTACTTTCCCACCGTTCCAGAGCTCAGAGGAAGGCAGCCCAGCTTGATGGAGCTTTGCCCAGGGAGGTGTAGAGGGTTGGCATTTAGCATTTAGCTCTGCCCGCATGCCAGGGGGTGGGTGATGGCAGGGAGGGCAGGGTTGAGGGATCGGAGCCATACTTGTGATCCTGAAGTCATGGGTAAAGTGACCAGCATCCTCATGTTTGTTTTCATTGTGGGGCACCTGGGTGGCTCAGTCGGTTAAGCATCTGACTCTTGATCTCAGCTCAGGTCTTGATCTCAGGGTCGTGAGCTCAGGCCTTGTATTGGACTCCACATGTTGAGTGCGGAGCCTCAAAAAAATAGAAGTTTTTATTGCATTTCTGGTGGGAGCCAGTGGAAAGGCAGTGTCTGCCCAAACACTGAGATGTGCAACTAAGCAGCCTGCAGAAGCAAGAGTAGAGGGAGGCTTGAGGCCACAGCCATGACCTTGGGGTGAAGGTGCTGGTGCTTTGAGGTGGGGTCCTTGAAACTTCTCTGGGCGGGGAAGTGTGCACTGAGGACACAGAAGTCAGCTTTAAACTAGTGTATTCAGGGCACCTGGGGGGCTCAGTCAGTTGAGCATCTGACTCTTGATTTCATCTCAGATCATGATCTCACAGTTTGTGGGATCAAGCCCTGCACTGGGCTCCCCGCTAATCGTGCGGAGCCTGCTTGGGATCATCTCTCTCCTCTCTCTGCCCTTCCCCTGCTCATGCCCTCTCTCTCAAAATAAATAAATTAACTTAAAAAAAATAAAGTAGTATATTCAACAAAAAGCTGAGTCAGACTTGTAAGGACAGAGAACAAACTGATGGTTGCCGGAGGGGAGGGAGGTATGGGATGGGCAAAATGGGTGAAGGTGGGTGAGAGACACAGGCTTCCAGTTATGGAATGAATAAGTTACTAGAATAAAAGGCAGAGCAGAGGGAATATGGTCAATGATTCTGGAATGTGCTGTATGGTGACGGGGTAGTTACACTGGGTGAGCATAATGGCACGTACCGTCTTGTCCAAGCACTGTCCTGTACACCCGAAACTCATGACATTGTGACGTTGCCTGTCAACTATGTTTTTAATCAAGGAAAAGAGATTTGTTTAAAAAAATAAAAGATAAATTGCTTGAAATCTTCAAAAGAAAAAGTAGTGTATTCAAGGAAAACATTCTAGACCCTAATAGCTAAACAAGAAAAGTTTACACACAACTCTAGGAGAAGCACAAGTAATAAATAAGACTCATCAAAAATCCATAAATGAGGGAATAAGTCATGAAATAGGGGAGGGGTCTCTAGAGGAGTTTACTGAAATCCCAAATTTCAGAGGGAGATTACCTATAACACCAGGGAGACAAAGAGATAGTCACAGAGCATCAGATATACTCTGGGGACAGATGTGTCATCTTCCATCCCCTTCTCTCCTCCAAAGTCACCGACACATGTGGTCCATGATCCAAAAGGCAAGTCCATCCAAGTTCAGGTCCAGGTCAGTAGGGCATGAGTGATGAGGGGAATCTGGCCCATAGGGATGAAACAGGAATGCAACGTGGGGTCGGACTCCAAGTCAGTTCAGAGATATGCTTTTAGGGCCTCAGGCAGGGATTCAGCTCTGAAAGAGGACACGCAGGATCTCCAGAAGTGGGTAGGATCTCAGCTGCCTGAGGTGTAGGCACTGCCCTCTGCCAAGAACCCCCAGGTGCCCATGTGGCCCAGGCAAAGCAGGTGTGACAGGCAGATGGCTCCCTTGTGGGGAGGAGCCAGGAAGCTGCCATGCAGTCCTGTGCCTGACATTATGAAAGGCTGTGACGCTGTATTAGTATCCTGTAGGGGCTGTAACCAATGACCACAGACTTGGAGGCTTAAGACAACAGAAACATTCTCACAGTTCTAGAGTCGCCAGTAGAAGCTTTAAGGGAGAATCCTTCCTTGCTTCTTCCAGCCTCTGGTGGCTCCAGGATTTCCCTATGGCTCCTCAATGACAGTCTCTGACTCTGTCCCCCCCCCCCCCCNCCTCTGTCCCCCCCCCCCCCCCATGCCCCCTTTCCCCAATGCCCCTCGGGTCCTGCTCCTCTTCTCTCTGGCTTTCCTTTGCTTCTGTTCCTTATAAGGACATCTGTCATTGGATATAGGGGCCCCCTGAATAATAGAAAATTTCCTCTCAGGGCACCTGGATGGCTCAGTCAGTTAAGCGTCTGACTTCAGCTCAGGTCACGATCTTGTGACTTGTGGGTTTGAGCCCCGCATTGGATTCTGTGCTGACAGCTCAGAGCCTGGAGCCTGCTTTGGATTCTATGTCTCCCTCTCTGCTGCTCCCCTGCTCACACTCTGTCTCTCTCTCAAAAATGAATAAACATTAAAAAATATTTAAAAATTTTTTTATTTAAAAACATTTTTTAATGTTTTTATTTATTTCTGAGAGAGAGAGACAGCATGAGCCGGGGCGGGTCAGAGAGAGAGGGAGACACAGAATCTGAAGCAGGCTCCAGGCTCTGAGCTAGCTGTCAGCATAGAGTCTGATCCAGGGCTTGAACACACGAACCGTGAGATCATAACCTGAGCTAAAGTCGGACGCTAAACGGACAGAGCCACTCAGGCACCCCTAAAAAACATTTGTATAAAGAAAAAGATTTCCTCACAAGATCCTTAATTATACCTGCAACAACCCATTTCCTAAATAAAGCCTTATCCACAGGTTCTAGGTTTAGGATGTAGACACGTCTTTTTGAGGCCACCATTCAGTCCTACTATGCTTTCCAAATCCCAATTATTAATGGGTCTAGTCACCCTGATATCCTTCTCCTTGGGGTTATGGCTTCCACGGAGGGACAGGAAAGCCACCAGGAAGAGGCTGGGGCTGGGAAAACAAATCATAAGTAAAATACTGAATGATACAAAAATCCCCAGATCTGCAAACTTCTGAACATGGGAATGCGTGAGACAAATCCCAGAGGGGACAGATGTGTAGGGGAATGTTATTCTGTTAGGGAAACGGGATTATAGATGTTTTCTTCTTTTCAAATTCTCCCTGCCTATTGTTAGACTGCCATTGAATTCAATCATAAAGGGCATTAAAACTAATGTTTTCAAAAGAGAAATGATATTGCAGCATTTGGTGGAAAATCAGTCTAGGGCCCCACAATGTAAGGGCTGCTTGCTTTTGAAATAGGATGCCTAGAGGCTTGCGGAGAGTGCATCAGCTGGAAGCGCTGGCTTTTGGAATCCCCCCCACCATGTTGCCTTTCACTGTCCACAGCCTTGAACTTATATTGCATTCATAATTAGGGGTTACCCCCTTGCAGAAAGCAGGCTTAGCATGCCAACGTTCCCTTATTCCCTCCTAATATTTGTCTTTTCACCACTCTCCCTGATTTTAGAAGGCAAGATGAGGAAGCAGGACAGTTTCAAAGGAGAGTGTTTTCCTGAACGCCTTAAACCCAAGAGGTTCTGAGTTAATTTTTTAAAGATGACTTGACAACTTGTTCACTTTGCTTTCTGCCCTCAACAAGGGAGTAAGCTTGACAGACAGAGACAAGTTAATTGAAATGTTCCCTCGGCGCGCAAGCTGCTTGGGTAAAGATGGTATCCTTATGGCATGGCTGTTTAATGAGTATTTTTTTCTTTCATCTGAATTGTCAAAAGGAACTCAAAGCTGAACATTTTTGTTTCTGATATAAGGTTGGTGATAAAGCTTTCCTTTAGAATAGGAACTTTATTGTGTCAAAACCTAGGACATTCCTGTTTTTTGCTAATGCTTATTTATTTATTTTTGAGAGAGAGAGGGATGGACAGAGAGAGGGAAACAGAGAATCCCAAGTCGGCTCCATGCTGAGGATGCAGGGCTTCAACTCACAAACCATGATGTCATGATCTGAACAGAAATTTGGAGTCAGATAGAGCCACCCAGGTACCCCCAAAAGCTAGGAATTCTTATTCAATCCTCAGATATTGGCCCATAGAAGTCCAACTATGCAAGTTACAATGTCTAAAGCATCTGCTAGACTAAAAAACTGGGCTAGGCTTCTGCCCCCACACCATGGCTAAAGGGAGGAACACAAATGCTTTTTTAAGCCATATATGACATAATCTTGTTTTTATAGGGAACTTGGAGAGATCTGTGGGGTCGTTGATGTGCCTAGGAGTGAGTTATTCAATACTCCGGGTCTACTAGAATGTAGGTCCCAAACCCCAAGGCATAGACCCATTTACCTCACTTTAAATGAATATTTAAAAATATATATTCAAGATTTGTTTAAAAGAGGATAGTGATGTATGTGAATGGGCAGAGCAGACTGCTTGTGGCAGCATTAAGCCTCCTTTGGACTGTCTCAAACAGTTTCGAGCTGGCCTAAACTTGCATATCACCCTCAGTAAAATGATTCTTCAAGTTCATCAGAAACCCCCCAAATAGTTGATCACCTCCCTTTTTCTAGAAGAACATGCTTCCTGGGAGCCTGACCCCTATGAATGGTCCCAGGGGACAAAATGAGTTCCTTCTTTACTACAGAAAAGTAAATATATTATCTCCATCTCTATCTTCTTATGTTTCAACTGTCCCAGGCACCTGTCCCTCCAGCCAACCCAGTTTGGCTCTGCAAAACACAGCAATGTATGTAGTCTTTAGTCTTACCATGAAAAATAATGATGGACTGTATTGCATCAAATGATCAAAGATTATGAGTAGTCTATTAATGCATTTTTGTGCATTTTTCTTTGTCTGAGTCAATGATTAAGAAATATCTAGATTTGTTTCTTCTCCTTTAGGAAATATCTGCCAGCATTCATCTCATGGTTAAAAACTGTGGATTAGACAGTAGCAAGACATGCTTCTTTTCTCTTCAGGTTTAGCCGCAAGCTTCTAAGAACTTCTTATATATTGAGCATTGTGCTAGGGCTGTTTTCACACATAATCTCTTTAATCTTCGTTACAATTCTAGGCAGTGACTGTTATTATCCCATTATATAGACTCATAAATAGTAAGTGACATCTGGAGTGTGTGTGTGTGTGTGTGTGTGTGTGTGTGTGTGTGTGTGTTTGGGATCCGAATGTAAGACTACCAGAATTTCTTCTGCACTCCTGATGCTTCAGACAATGTGACAGATATAGTTCTTTCTTCCTGAAATGTCCTCCCCATTTCTCACCTGACAAGATTCTCACCATCTTCAAGTCCTTGTGGGAGCCCCACCTTCCCATGAATCCAGCAGGCACCTTTTCCTTGGGAGCTCCCATTATTCTTTGTGTTTTAACCACACATTCTAAGACCCAATTATCTCTTGCCTCCTATTACCTTTCAATTGTTTTCTAAGTCGTGGTCTTGCCTTCCAAGAGGAGTGTCCATTGTTCAGCATAGGGATGGTCTGTTCTGTGTGCTTCTCTTGTATTCCCAAAGGTGCCTAGCAGATGGTGGGGGCAGAGAAGAACTTGAATAGTTTGTTGAACACATGACTCATGAATTTACCTGTGTCTTCTGTCAACTGTGAGCATCCATAGCCCACTATTTATTGTGTGGCTCTTAATTTTTCTTCTCCTTGAATTTTTGCCCCCATTTCTTGCTGGGGCTACATAGAATTGGGTGAGGGATGGAAGGGGAATGGATTCAAAGAGACCGCTTTTGCATGATGATTTTTTTTTTTCAGGTGTGGTGCCTTCTTACATAGAATCCCAAGGCAGGGAAGGATGGCAGTAGAAAGATGAGCAAATTCGAAGTGGGGAGAATAGAGATCTAGGCTTGCCGCTTCAACAATTGTTCCATAACTTAACCTTTCTGTAGCTCCACTTCTTTATTCACAAAATTAAAATGATTGCAGCGACATCGCCTGTCTTATGTTCTTGAGAACTCAAGTAAAATAAATGTGCAAACATGGCAGAAAAAATAAATGGTAATATGGATTGGATAGGGTCATTGTTCTTGAAGTTATTCACGGCAGTTACACAGTTTTACCTGAAGTACCTCCCTGAGCTGCATTCCTCTTCCAGCTCATTCAAACCCTCTCTGGTGCCATCTCCCAAACCAGCAAGCATTTCTGGGAAAGATTATAGTGGTCCATGAGCTCAGTGCATGCCTTGCTCTCAATGGTGACACAGGCCTTCAAATTAATTCTACTAGGATCTGACATTTCAAAGGCTCTTTTTTTCTCCTATTGAACTCTGGTTTCACATTCTAGAGACTAAGTTTATCTCTTCCAAACTTTCCCTTTACTAAAGTGGAAGAGAAAGGGGAAAGGCAAAAAAAAAGTACACTTAAATTACAGTGGCAATGGATCACTTTCTCTTTCCTGCAGGCAAGTAGCAATGACTTAGAATCTCAGGGCCAAACCCACCTTGCTCTCCCTCTCCACTGGGCACTTCTGGATTTCCTCTCTCTGCCTGGTGGAGCCAATCAGCCTGAGCCTATTGCTGAAAGTAAAGGCAGTCCAAGAAGATAGTGGCCTAGATAATTCTCCTTCCTTTTTTGTAAGCAAGTCTTTAAAGATCACCCCCATCCCTTAATCTAAAATCCTCACAGCCTTGAGGGTCTAGCATTTGGTAAGGATTCAAGAAAATATCAGACAACACTTAAAACAATTTTTAGAAAAATGAAGAGATTTAAAGAGGATCTTCCAGAATGTTCCATGTGTTAAATGTTTATTTAGTTTTGAGAGAGAGAGAGAGAGAGAGCGCGCACAAGCAGGGGAGGGGTGGACAGAGGATGTGAAGCAGATTCTGTGCTGACAGCAGAGAGTCTAATGTGTGGCTCGAACTTGCAAACCATGAGATCATCACCTGAGATGATGTTGGCCGCTGCCTAACCAACTGAGCCACCCGGGAAGCCCCGAGACATGTGTATTATAGAAGAAAGAAAATGCCTCAGTGAAAAGAATGGTTCACTAAGGAGATACATTTCAGACGGCAAGGACTGGTTAGGGAAGAGATATTGTGTGTGTGTGTGTGTGTGTGTGTGTGTGTGCGCCCATATGTTTTTGGTAGATATAACTTTGGATGACTTTATCTCTAAATAACAGAAAATCCAAACTCAAGTGGCTTGAACAATCAGGAAATTAGGAAATCTGTTTCCTTGTACAATAAGAAATCCAGTGGTGAATCGGGTTACAGGTATAGCACACCAGGGCTCCAAATCTACTTCTTATTGTTCTCTTTGATTGGTTCTCCATCCTGTGTTGACCTCACCCTCTTGGTGTTAGCAGTTCCGGACATCAAATTCCAATACAACAATGTTCAGAGAAAGAAATAAAAACACAACTGGCCCAGGCTTGGCCGGTGCCCTTGGGGGTCCCCAGTGGCACAGAGAGTAAGTTTTACAATTCTCACAAACCAGCTTCTAGACAGAATTCAGACGAGACCAGAGGGAGCTGTATGCCTAGCTTATGGAAGACTATATTGTTAAGGATTTTTACGCCACTTTTGTGTGCAGCACTCAAACCAGAAGATTTCTCAGCAGCTAACTCCACTGGGCACTATCCACTCACAGCTGTGTGACCTTCACCTGAACCTTTGCTACTGTGCTTACTTGGCTTACAAGTACCACTTCAGGGCTGGATTTCTAACATGCACACATGTTATCTGAAATCCTCCTTAAGTTTTCTGCTCGAGTCAATACACTGAGGATCCGGTATAAAAACTTCCTGTTCCTTTAACGTCAGTCCTATCCAGGGCTTCTTCTTCCAAACTTCTTTGCCTACTTAAAACATGAGATCAAGAGCCCTTTTGCATTCCCAGATGCCTTAACAACTGCTTTGGATCAGCCGCACAACTGGCCCGGAAAAATCGGTGATTAAGATGGCTAAGAAACAAGTTTCAACAGTGCAACAGTCAATTTCATGTCAGCAAGTTGATGTGGCCAAGCCCTAGTCTGTTCTTCCTACACATTCCCAGCTGTGCTGTTTCCAATCCTCCCCCACAGTGCTGGGCGGGACAATTTTGTAAAGCACAGTTATGGTCACGTCATCACTCGTCCTGAAGTCTTACATTCTTTCTCTGCACGAACAGATTAAGTGCAAAAGAGCTGCTGGCGTCAACCTCTTTTTGCAAGTTTTTCTCCTGAAATCTCTACCCTGTGGCCTCTGCATGTGATGCCCCAGTCACACCAAAGAACCAGCTGCTGCCTCGTTGAGCATCCATGTGCTCCCACACCTCTGTGAGTGTGTACGCCACTCCGGGCGGAACGACCGCCTTCTCCGTCTCATATTTGCTTCTCATTCTTTTCTTTTTTTCTAATGGCAGAGAGAGGCAGAGAGCAAAGGGAGAGGAAGGGCAGAGAGAGAGGGAGACACAGAATCCGAAGCAGGTTCCAGGCTCTGAGCTGTCAGCACAGAGCCCAAAGCCAAGCTCGAACCCATGAACTGTGAGATCATGACCTGAGCCTAAGTAGGATGTTCAACCAACTAAGCCCCCCAGGTGCCCCTCTGCTCCTCATGCTTGAGGCTACAACTCAAACATCACCCTCAGCCTGAGGCTTGCTTTATTCTCATGGCCATCAATCCGGGGGTCCCTTCTCAGGGACCCTGTGGTACTTTGGTCCAGTGCTCAAAGGTTGAATTATAGTGACTTATGTACCTGTTTGTTCCCCTCATGACTACAATGACTGGGTCTTTTTCAGTTTTGTGCATATGGGTAACACAGTGACCAGGAACTAAGAGTTGTCCAAAGAATATTTAAGAAGAGAAGGCAAGAAGGAAGGAAGGAAAGGGAGGAAAAGAGGGAGAGAGGGAGGAAGGGAAGAAGAGAAAAAGGGAAGGAGGGAGGTTAGAGGAATCTGGCCAACATACTCTCCTAGGTCCTAGGACTCTTTATCTCCCTTTCAAGTCTTATCTCTGACCAGGGGTAAAAATGAAGATTAAAGGTAAAGAGAGGACCGAAGGGTAGCCTCTGGAGGGTGTCTGGCAGCCCCAGGCAGCTCTGCAATAACCAGCCGAGAGACCAGCAGCCGCCCTCCCTTCCCTATGGAACAGATGCTCCTTACTCAGTACGTGTTTTACTGAGAATCTATTCTGTGCCAGGCAAGTGCCAAATGACACTGATATTTTTAAAAAGATGAATTAGACACAGTCTTTGGTAGTCGACAAGTTGGTTATTTCAATCTTCTCCTGATACCTCCGATGCCGTATTCTTTTCTCACATCATAAAATTCGCATTCGCCGTTAGTTTTTGGTTGTTTCTGAACTCTGGATGTCACTGCTCAAGATCTGGAGAATGCTCAAGTTTGCACACCGCCCTGAACCTGAATGCGGAAGTCAGATGATCAGTCTCTTATGATTGTTCTTTTGTTTTTTCTTCCCGAATCTGCTTCTTTTTAAAAACATTTTTAATGTTTATTATTTATTTTGAGAGAGAAAGAGAGAGGGAGAGAATGAGCAGGGAAGGGGCAGAGAGGGAGAGAGGGAGGATCCCAAGCAGGCTCTATGCTATGAGCATAGAGCTTACAGGAGGCTTGAACTCATGAACTGTGAGATCATGACCTGAGTCCAGCTCAAGAGTCTGATGCTTAATGGAGTGAGTCACTCCAAGATAGTGATACTTTAAATGAATGACTTATCTTCAGGGCTGTGGGGCTGGAGGAATAGAGAATGAGTGAACAGACAGTCCTATTACTGGGACAGACAGGGAGAGGTGGCAGCGACCAGTCAGAGAACAACATTCAGACGAGATCCCTCTGACCACTGACGATGCTACATCAGGAATAATGTGTGTATGAGAAGAGGGTGTGTGAGCCCCAGGAACCTCCCACACAGGGGCCAAGGACAAAATGACAATGGGGCAAGTTAACCTCCTCCCCCACCCCCCACCCCCGTGCTTGCCCGGTGTGGAGGCCAAGGGCCAAAAGAAGGCTTCTTTTCTCTCCCAATCCACCCCCTTCCACGACCTGGTCATCAGGGTGGAGGCTGCTGCAGTCACCCCTGGGGAGAACGAGGAAGAGGCAGGGAGAAGGGACCAGAGAGGAGAGGCAGTGGCAGATGGAGCCTTAGGCAAGCTGACACTCCAAGCCCCCAGCGCGTGCTCCAAGGTCCCATCAGCCTTCAGTTGTAAAACAAATTAATTAAAACATGCAATTACTTCGAAGTAAAGGCCGTCAAAGCCTTAATCCCCAGGCGCAGCGGGCTTGGTGATTAAGGGCGCGGTGAGGCCGCGCTGCTCTCTGGCGCCCCCCTCCGGGCAGTGGCGGAGCCTCACGCCGTGCAGCCGGGCGAGGCCCGCTTGGCGGATGGGGTGAGCTTGGTTCCGCCCCCGCCCTGTTCTACAGGCGACCTTAGAGCTGGAGTTTCTAGTCCCAGTGTCAAAGAATGTCGATTAGGTTCCCTGCTTCAGATCTTCTGGTTCAGCCTCCTCCACCCTCCCTTTGTAGGGAGACCTGAATAGTCTATCTTCGCATTGCTTTTTGCTGCCCACTACCCACTGGGAGGCAGGGTTTGGCACTGATGTCTGGGGCTGAAGTCGTTAGGCTAAGTGAAAATAAACAGTAATAAATCCTGCTTTAGGCACGGGGGTCACATGCTGGCTTTAGGGAGCCATTTACATCTATCTATGTTTTTTACCAAAGGTTCAGCTGCAAAGTAACATTATTCACATGCCATTGTTTGACACGCATTTTATTAGACACAGGATCACTGAAAAACACCAGCCTCCAGGCGTTTTAACTCTTCTGCTGCCAGCCGGCTGCTGCTAACTTCACCTTCAGGGAGTGCCTCCTACAGACAGTCCTTGTTTTGTGTTTTAATTTTAGTTCCGAATCATGGCTCCTCAGAATAAATTTCTATAGAAGAGGGTTGCATTTTTCCAGTTATAAGAAGAAACTTATATCCGACTATATAGGTGCAGCAAATGATACATAAGATAGTTGATATTCACAGATATACTGCATCTTGCAGGAAATTGCATGGTTACCTTTAATAGAACTGTAAACTTTTACATTTTATAAATATTGTCTAAGTAATTTCTTATGCATTGTGTTCTTTATCTAAAATTACAGGGGCACCTGGGTGGCTCAGTCAGTGAAGCGTCCAGCTTCAGCTCAGGTCATGATCTCCTGGTTTGTGGGTTCAAGCCCCACATCCGGCTCTGTGCTGACAGCTCGGAGCCTGGAGCCTGGGGCCTGTTTCAGATTCTGTGTCTTCCTCTCTCTGACCCTCCCCTGCTCACGCTCCATCTCTCTCTGTCTCAAAAATGAATAAACATTAAAAAAAATTAAAATTACAATGTCAGCTATGAGATATATTAACTTTTTATTTAATACAATTGGGGAGGTTCATTTTATATCTTTCAAGCTTTATTGAGATATTATTGAGATAGAACATATGTAAGCTTAAGGTATACAAATGTGATGATTTCATACATGTATATATTGATTTGATTACTAAGATTTTTTAAAATTAAAAGAGTTACTTGGATGATTCAAATATGTTTTAAAAATTACACAGTTAAAATGCATCAAGTTCCTTAAAAAGTCCATATCCTGGGGCACCTGGGTGGCTCAGTCAGTTGAACATCCAGCTGTTGATTGCTGTTTAGGTCATGATCTTGTGGTTTGTGGGATTGAGCCCCATATCGGGCTCTGTGCTGACAAGGTGGAGCCTGCTTGGGATTTTCTCTCTCTCTCTGCCCCTCTCCTGCTCACTCATGTGTGTGCATGCGTGCATGCTTTTTCTCACACAAAATAAATAAATAAACATTAAAAAAAGTTGTTAAAAAACAGGTCCATATTCTTTGATGGAGAAATTCTCTCCTAGAGAAATCACAATGGAAGGTAAACATACATGTAAAAAAGATGGTCACCAAAAAAATCATTATTTACAACTGCAAAACACAGATAGTAACTTAGCTATCCAATAGAAGAATGATTACATAAATGATTGTATTTTTTATTAAAATTTTTTTAACACTTATTCATTTTTGAGAGAGACAGAGCATGAGTGGGGGAGAAGCAGAGAGAGAGAGGAGGGAGACTCAGAATCTGAGGCAGTCTCCAGGCTCTGAGCTGTCAGCACAGAGCCCAACGTGGGGCTGGAACTCACAGACCGTGAGATCATGACCTGAGCCAAAGTTGGATGCTTAACTGACTGAGCCACCCAGGCGCCTCTACATAAATGACTGTATTAGAAAAACAATATGGTGTCAAGTGAAGTGTAGGCTTTGACAGTCAACTAGATCTGAGTTTGAAATGTGGCTCTTTGCTTGCTAATTTTGTGACCTGGAGCAATTAGGTTTTTCATCTAATGTATTATTTAACTATTGCTAAATAAAAAACTGCCCCAAAACGCAGTGGCTTAAAACATCACTCATTAACTTTCATAGCTCCCAAGTGTGTTGGCTGGAGTTGGCCCAAGGGGCTGGGCCCGGGGCCTCTAACCCCTCCCTGCGTCTGACCCTGGTCTTCTGGTCTCTCACCCTTCTTGCTCACCCTACCAGGATAGACACACATGTACTTCACGCGGTGACAGAAGAGCCACAAGACAGAAATGTGGAAACTCATAAGCCAAGGTCGCATTGTAATTCTTTTGGCTAAAGCAAGTTGCACTGACCAACTTCAAGTCAAGTAAAAAAAAAAAAAAAAAAAAAAAAGTCACACAGTTAAGATTAAGACTCCACAGGGGCGCCTGGGTGGCTTAGTCGGTTAAGCGTCCGACTTTCGCTTAGGTCATGATCTCGCGGTTCGTGGGTTCGAGCCCCGCGTCGGGCTCTGTGCTGACTGCCAGCTCAGAGCCTGGAGCCTGTTTCGGTCTGTGTCTCCCTCTCTCTCTGACCCTCTCCTGCTCATGCTGTCTCTCTCTCTCTCCTAGAAATAAATAAAACATTAAAAAAAAATTAAAAAAAAAAAAAAGATTAAGACTCCACAGCACGGATTCTCAACCTTTACACTATTGACCTTTTGGACCCAATAGTTCTTTCTTGTGAGGGGCTCTCCTATGAATCATTAGATGTTTTAGCAGCATCCCGGCCTCTACAACCTTGATGTCAGAAGCACCTCCACAACTGTGACCGCCAAAAATGTCTCCGGATTTCGCCAAATGACCTCTAGGGGGCAAAATCGGCCCCTGGTTGAGAACCACTACTCTGAAGGAAGGGATGAAGACTACCACGGGGAGGGTTATAACGTATTGATTATAGCAAGATTAAATTGTTTTTATATTGTTTTTCAAGTGATTAGATTCAATTGATGCTGTTTTCAGAAGTACTTACTATATACTAGCCTCTGTTATTTTATAGGCATATACTGTAGTCATTGAAAGATTTTTGAAGGATTTCTAATATCAAGGGAAAATGTATAAATATGTTTTTAAGTGCAAAAGGATTTGAAATGATAAATGTATCAAGAAAACAAGTTTGTAAATAATATGAATGTGAATGTAAGTATTTACATTCCTAATATTTAGGAAGAAGAACAGATAGACAATAAACCATTAAAAGGTGATGTTCTGTTGGGGTGAAGTAGGAGTGATTTCTCATTTTCTTCATAATTTTCTGTTTTTTCCCCCAAATTTCTCATAGTGAGATTGTATTTATTTTTTAAATCAGAAAACAAGTTTCACACACAATCATGTACAACCTAACATTTGTTTAAGATTCTCCAACCTGACTCTTCTCTCCTCCCCAAACTTTTCCTTTGAACAAGAAGAGCCCTTCAAAAATCACCCTGTTTGCTTTGGTCTTTCAGAGAAAGTGTTGTTATAGACAGTCAAATATATACAGTTCATGATTTCATCTTTTGCAGTAAAAATCTCTTCTAGTGGTGCCTGGGTTGGCTCAGTTGGTTAAGCGTCTGGCTGTGGCTCAGGTCATGATCTCATGGTCCTTGAGTTTGAGCCCCGCATCAAGCTCTGTGCTGACAGCTCAGAGCCTAGAGCCTGCTTTGGATTCTAAGTCTCTCTTTCTCTCTCTGCTCTCCCTCTGCTCCTACTCTGTTTCTCTCTCTCTCTCTCCCTCCCTCTCTCTCTCTCTCTCCCCAAAATAAGTAAACATTAAAACAAATTAGAAAAAAATCTCTGCTAGAGGCAAGAACGTATTAATTTGGGGAAAAATTTTAAAATATAAAAATATTTCAGTACTGGAGATTAGGTGGGGAGGCCGATTTACATACTCCAGCTGGAATCACAAACTCCCACAATCTTTCCAGAAGGCAGTTAGTCAGCCCTGTAAAGTGTTCACACATAACATTTCCATCTCTAAGTGTATCTCTTTTAAGTAACTCATCCAGAGATGTATATAAAAACTGCTTAAGAAAGATGTTCCTGATCTGTTTCGCAATAGTACATTTTGGGGTCTTTGTAACAGTAGCGTAGTCTGAAACATAACAAAACATAAGTCGGCATCAGAAACAGTATCCTGCAGGGGCAACAAAACCTGAAACTTTATCACTTCAACAAGTATGTGGTCTTTTAACCGCTGTGTTAAAATTGATCATCCTTAAAATTGATCCTTTAACAATCCTGGGATCGGCAGCGAGGACACAGATATTGCTGGCTGAGAAGCCGGTGACCTTTATCAAATCACAGCAGAACGTGTGGTAAAACTGATCCCTGTGATGACTCTGAAGGCGGTTTGACATGCATCCGGGGGCTGGGGCTCTGGGGGAAATGTGAGACAAGATCAGAATGCTGATTTCTGTTGGCTGTCCCTTGCTGCCTCAGTAGGCAATGAGAAGACAGAGATGAAGTTGGGCAAGAATATGTCCGTTTGCTAGCAGATACGGAAGGATAGGGGTGTCCCCTGTGCCTGGGACCGCCGTCTGAACTGACTGGCAGTCCAGTACTTTAGACCTCGTGGAGCTGGGGAACGGAACTGCTTCAGCACCACGAACAGAAAGAGAGAATACTGTGTCTATGACCTTTCTCTGGAGCCTGTTGACGGAACCATAGGAGGCAATCCACGGGCAAATCCAGAATTAGCCATACTGTCTTCTCATCCAAGCCTATTATTTCGGATGGCCTCTAAGTTGCAACTGAGTTAGAGAGAAGTAGTCCAGGCAGAGAGATGAGCAAACAAATGAGTGCT
Organism: Hyaena hyaena; assembly: GCF_003009895.1. Lineage (NCBI taxonomy): Eukaryota > Metazoa > Chordata > Mammalia > Carnivora > Hyaenidae > Hyaena > Hyaena hyaena. Next base: position 1,047,002 of record NW_024081233.1, read on the forward strand.
CATAAACTTACGATGTGTGCAGAAAAGGCCTCTGGTTACCCTTGCGTGTTTATGGAAAGGACTGGTAGCGAGTAGTCCAGAAAACTGCTAAGAATTTGGAAAGTATTATGTGATCAAAGAAACCACAGACGTGGCCTGCAAAAGCTTGTCATTTTCTGCTCCCTAAAGCAAGCCCCGGGAAAGTCGTACCTCCCCCAGGAGGGCACGCTCTCCCACACTCACTGTAGCCGTGGCCACAGGACTCAGCGGGCGAGCAGAGTCTCTGAGAAGTCAGTGGACAGAGGACTTTCTCCCAGACAGGAGACCAAGACATGTTCCTCACTGGGTCTGCAGACTTGTCACAGGTCCTTCCCAGTGACACGTCATCTTTCTGAGGATCACAACAATTCTGTCTCCCATTCGCCTTTTTTCCAAAATAGTTTTTACTGCGGCTATCTTGTTTGGCTCCACTGTTGAACAGTAAGTATGCAGAAGGTTCCAGACACTATACCTGTTAGTTTAAAAGTCTCCAGATCCAGGCAACTTCAACCCAGATGGAGAAGATGTGATGTCACCTGGAAATCTTAAACTGTGAATTGGATTTAGGAACTGGATGGCTCATTTAGGCCGTCCTGAGGGGCAGGAGTGTGTGCTAGGTATGGTTAGGAAGGCACAGATGAGTAACTGGGGGACTTGGGACAGAGGCTGGCACTGTGCTCGGTATTCAGTCCTCCTTGCACTTAGTAAAAGCTCACCCATGCTATGGTTTTGCAAGATATATGCCTGGATAATGGGTGACCTTATTTTCCCAGCCTCCCTTATAACTAAGTGTAGTCATGTGGTGGAATTTTGGCAAATGACAAGTGGGCAGAAAAGAAGTAAGCCACTATCAGGGCCTATCCTTAAAAGAGGAAGCTGTTTGCCTTCCATGTGATTGGTTTCTCCTTCCCTTTGGCTGGAATGTGATATGGATCTGTCAGGCTTACTTTACCCCCCTGCATTAGAGCAATGCCCTGGGGAATGTGGAACAAGAGAGCAAGACTGGGTCCCTGGGCAGCCTCAGTGACAGAGCTACCTGGGGACCCCAGGACCCCCCCTCCACCTCTTCATTTATCCATGAGATATAAGAAAGCTTATATCTTGATAGAACCATCATGTTTTGGGGTCTTTGTACAATAGTTTCGATCAACCCTAAAAACTCAGTTGTGCAGGTAAAAACAGAACAAAATGAACTAGTAAGTGCATTATGATCTAAATTTTTTTATTTAAAATTTTTTATTTTATCTATGTATTTCAACTTTTTGAAAAACTGTTTTTTTAATATTTTTATTTATTTCTAGGAGAGAGAGAGAGAGAGAGAGACAGCGTGAGCAGGGGAGGGTCAGAGAGAGAGGGAGATACAGACTCTGAAATAGGCTCCAGGCTCTGAGCCGGCAGTCAGCACAGAGCCCGACACGGGGCTCGAACCCATGAACCACGAGATCATGACCTAAGCGAAAGTCGGACGCTCAACCGACTAAGCCACCCAGGCGCCCCTGTTTTATTTATTTTTGAGAGAGAGACAGAGTACTAGTGGCAGAGGGGCAGAGAGAGAGACACACACACACAGATTCTGAAGTAAACTCCAAGCTCTGAGCTGTCAGCACAGAACCTGATGTGGAGCTTGAACTTGTGAACCAGGAGATCATGACCTGGGCAGATATTTAATCAACTGAGACACCCAGGTACCCCTAAGGTTTTACTTATTTATTTTGAGAGAGAGAGAGAGAGAGAGCACTTACAAGCAGGGGAGGGGCAGAGAGAAGGAGAGATAGAATCCCAAGCAGGATCACACCATCAGTGCAGAGCCTGATGTGGGGCTTGAACTCATGAATTGTGAGTTCATGACCTGAGCTGGGATCAAGAGTCAGATTCTTAACCAACGGCACCACCCAGGTGCCTCTCAAAAACAATTTTTTAAAGGAGTGTGTGCATAGAAAACAACCCTGAAAAGCTAAGTACTGAAACATCTATTTCTGAAGAGTCATATTATGAATAGTTGTATCTTCTTCCTTGTGTTTTTCCATATTTTCCACTTTTTTTTTTACTTCATGTATATATTATCTTTATGACTAAGGCACCAATATGTGCTATTTTCTCTTAAAGATAAATGAGCATAGATCCCTCATTTCTCTTCCTCACATTTAACTACTAATATTTTGTCCAATAGCCACAGTTTTTTCAAAGCTAGGAGCATTAGACCAACTAAATGCCCCGAGGAAGCTCTGAGTGCTTTTTCTTATCTTTTAATGCCATAAGACCCATTCAACACTTGGTTGACATCTATCAAAATACTTCAAATTTCATGGAAAACTAGAAGAATAATTACCAGTGATTTCCACAGCTTCTGAAAAGGCCCTCATCTCCTAAAGCACCCCAAGACCAACTGAGTGCACAGTTAGTTACAGGGAGGAAAAATGGCTTATTGAAGAACTGATTGCATTTTCTTCCTCTCTAGAAGCCACTTTGGAAAACATGTTTTTACACTTTACATGCTTTTTTTTTTTAATGTTTATTTTTGAGACAGAGAGAGAGACAGAATGTGAGGTGGGGAGGGGCAGAGAGAGAGGAAGACACAGAATCCAAAGCAGGCTCCAGGCTCTGAGCTGTCAGCACAGAGCCCGACTCCAGGCTCAAACTCAATCTGCCAGATCATGACTTGGGCTGAAGTCAGATGTTAAACCAGCTGAGCCACCCAGGCGCCCCTCCATGCAGGTATTTTGACTGATTTTAAATACAGTTATCATAATCTACTTAAAATCTTCTTTCTCTCTTCCTATATGTAGCCATCCAACAGAGAAATCAATTCCAGACGACACTTCTCTTACTCCCTCCCCTGCACTGTGTCCTTATTGCCCTGATTCTACTGGAAGCCACTTGTGTCCCTCACTGATGACCGTCACAGTGACTGGCCTCCCTGCCGGTAGGTCCTCCTTTCTCTGTTTAAAAGCACTCTCCTCTTGGGGCGCCTGGGTGGCTTAGTCGGTTAAGCGTCCGACTTTCACTTCGGTCATGATCTTGCGGTTCGTGGGTTCGAGCCCCGCGTCAGGCTCTGTGCTGACTGCCAGCTCAGAGCCTGGAACCTGTTTCAGAGTCTGTGACTCCCTCTCTCTCTGACCCTCCCCTGCTCATGCTGTCTCTCTCTCTCTCTCTCTCCTAGAAATAAATAAAAATATTAAAAAAAAAAAAAAGCACTCTCCTCTTTACTGCAGCCAGAGCCATCCTTTCAAAAGACATACCTGATTCCATCACTGTTCTACCTAATGGTTTCTGTTGCTTTTTAGGTCAAGTCTAATGACAGACCCTTCATGATCCAGAAAGTGCCTATATCTCCAATCTCCTCCCGAGACATGATTCCCCACCCTCTTCGTCCAGCAAACACACTGTATCTGGCACTCAGTGAGTCAGCTACACTGAATTTCTTTTTCATTAATAGACCTTTCATTAATAGACCTTAATTTTTAGAGCAATTTCAGGTTTACAGAAAAATTGAGCAGAGTGTACCAAGAGTTCCCATATACTCCTAACTACTGTCCCCAACAGTTTCTCCTGTTATTAACATTTGCATTAGTGTGGTTCACTTTTATAATTGGTGAACCACCTTTCATACATTATTATTAATTAAAGTCCACAGTTTATATTAGGGTTCACTCTTTGTGCTGTATATTCTAGGAGTTTTGGCAAATGTACAAAGACATGTATCCACCATGAAATTATTATACAGAATAGATGTACTGGCCTGAATCTCCCCATTTATCCTTCCTTTCACTCTCAGCTCCTGGCAACCAATGATCTTTCGCTATCTCCATAACTTTACCTTTTTCAGAATGTCCCATAGTTAGATCATATGCTATGTGGTTTTCTTTGCCTAGTATGATGAGTTTAAGGTTCCTCCAGGACTTTTTATGGCTTTTTAGTTCATTTCTTCTTATTTCCACATAATATACTGTGTATAGATGTACCACAGTGTGTTTATCCAGTCTCCTTTTTAGTTTTGGGGATTATGGATATAACTACTATTAACATTCATGTGTGGAGTTTTTGTAGTCATATTTTCACCTACTGAATATCTTTTATTTTCTCAAATGTCCTTTAGTTGGGGGTCTCTTATCTCTGGTCCTTTGCTGTTCCAATACACCAGAACACACTTTCAGCTTTTGCAATCTGGGTAATTCCTCAGGTAACTCATCAGGTTGCACCTAGAGATCATTTGCCCCAAGAAGCGGCTCTAACCCCTCCACCTTCCCACCTTTCAGTAGGTTAAATATGTCTCCTATGTGCTTCTGCGGCATTCTACTACCCCTAGCCTACATGGATTGTCTTAAACAGAAAATCTCTGTTTATTTCTCTCTAACCTGTATTAGACTCTGGGCTCAGTGAGGTTGGTGACCAGGTATCTCTTGCCCATCATCGGATCTCAGCCATATAGCATAGCCCCTGACACATAATTGGTGCTCAGTAAATATTTGTCAAATAAATAGCCACTTGTCTTGCACCACCTAATCTCATAGGAGTATTATATATATGTAATATATAGTAATATATCATGGTAATATAGGTAGTAAAATATTATATAATATATATTATAATATTATAGTGTAGTATATTATTCATATATAAGTATTACATATATATTATACATAGGAGTAACATATTATAAAATACATGTAATACATAATATATATAAAATATTATATTTTATAAAATAAGAGAATTTTATTTTGTTTGGTAACTGTTCTGAAGTCATCATGGTCTTCATTTCTTTTATATTTTGTATTCCAGCTGTGGTATAAGGGGTTAAGTACTGTTGTTGACTAATCAAGAATTGTGGGTACTTTCTAATTTCTTTATACAAAAATAATCCTGAATGTTTGCTCCTTCTCAGAATATTTCACCCGGTGAACATTTTTATTGTCTTTGATCACCACCCTAAACCCAGAGATGTTCTCCTCTATGAATAGCTTCACCCTGTGGTTACAAGAGTAGAACTGCTATCATTTATTGAGAGCACTGGAGTCCAGTGTTGTGCTGAGCACCTTCAAAGGAACTCAATACATGTTACCAGTAAGCCAGTGTGTTCATGAAGATCCCTAAAGACCCAGGGAAACAGCACGGTCCCTGTTTCTAAATGTAGAAAAGGAAAAATCCTAAAGTTTTAAAAATTCAATATTTAAACAAAAACAGTTCACCCAGCTTTTGGGGATTTGCTTAGACTCACCTAGTTGGGAAGAGATCATAACAGAGAATGATGTAATGCGTGTGAGCTTTGGCTGGTGTAACCCATCACACTTCATGCGTTCTCTCACTTGCTCATTTTGGAGAACCTTTTGGAGTAAATCGATCCTTTTGGAGAACCACTCTACTGACAGGCGTCATACTTGACTCTTGATTCCTATTATGAAACTACCAGGTAGACTTCATTTCATTTCTTCTTTTTTTTTTCAGATAAAAAATGGCAACTTAGAGTCATTAAATAACGCTAATATCACAAAACCATCCAGGTCCCAAGAATTTCAAGATTCTACAAATTAAAGGGTTATATTGTTTGTACGTCTTCACCATCCCACGGTGCTGTGCTGCCTTAAAAGACATTCTTCAATCTTCAATAACACCATCGAACTCATAGGGATCACTGAATTGTAAATCATGGCTAGGAAGAAGGGTGAAAGGAGGATGCCAAGAAATGAAGGCACCTTACTCTCTTCAGGAACTGACAGGGGCGCCTGGGTGGCTTAGTCGGTTAAGCATCCGACTTTCGCTTAGGTCATGATCTCGCGGTTCGTGGGTTCGAGCCCCGAGTCGGGCTCTGTGCTGACTGCCAGCTCAGAGCCTGGAGCCTGTTTCAGTCTGTGACTCCCTCTCTCTCTGACCCTCCCCTGCTCACGCTGTCTCTCTCTCCTAGAAAAAAAAAAAAAAAATTAAAAAAAATTTTTTAAAAATAATAAAAAAAAAGGAACTGACAAAATGTTCTATAGATAGAAGTCACATGTAAAGAACATACTAGGATACATGCCAGCATGGTGTCTGAACACCAAAGTACCACATAGCCACACATACTCAAAGTACCACATAGCCACACATACTCAGAGTATAGCCCACTTATATATGGAGGGAGCACATAAGCCTATGTCATACATAAATCTGTCTTGCCTCTCCTCTAAGCAAACTCAGATATTAAACTTGGGCTTTTTGTATTTGTTTGGTAAGACCATTGCCTCGAAGAGGGTCATTTTAAAGTGAAAGCAGTTGGGCATTGCGCTGAGTCATTTGCAAAACAAGGAGAGGGCTCACCTGGGTGACTTCCAGTTGGATCTCAGACCAGTGGCTTTTATTTGGTCTGCAGCAGGACACAGCTACATTCTTAGGTAGGCTGCCAAATTTTCATCAACGTTTTGTTATAATACAACGTTGTGCTATCACTAAAAATATATCCTGTAACAATGACGGCCATCAGTGGGAACACTGCCTTGTATCTGTTGTGTAGCTACGTGTTGTGCAGGGTATGATTTACTCCAGAGATACAAGGCACAGCAGAACAAGACAACATCAAAGAAAGTCCAGTGCTTCTGGGAAAATGTGTGAATTTTTTCTCTTGGTCAGGGCAACAACCGTTCTGTTCAAACAGGGACTGATCCAAGACTGAAGGTTGGCCAGGTGTCTAGTATGGTAACGGTGCGGACTCTTACTGGAATCTGTGACACGGTGAAATAATCTAGTATCTGAATGACTTCTGACCTCATTAGTACAGTTTTTAATTTTAAAATCCCTTTAAGTGACCTCCCAAAATTCTGTTCTTGGAGAAAATATGTCACAACCACAAAAGACGTTGAAAGTTATTGTTTCACCCTCACAAAGCAGGCAGCGCTTTATGGTGGTCTGGAGTGTAGATTTTGGAGTCAAAGAGTTCAAATTTGCCTCTCTTGCAACTACTTCCTACCCTCAGTGTTGGTGTCATGTCACCGTCTGTGTTGTTGGGAAGATTAAGTGATACAATGCATACCGAGCATTTTCGCACCACACCTGGCAGCCAGTAGATGGTAGTTCTCAAAGCCGTCTTGATTACTGAACACAAAGATGGATGAATGAAAAGGGACGAGGTCATGACAAAGCACGAACACAATGGGACGTTCTCTTCCACCCTTGAAAACTCACATCTAGTTTGTGATCGTCTCTCCCCAGTTAAATGAGTTCAAGCAAATCACCAAAAGCATTAGGGTTATTCTTCTCTACATTCAGGGACCAGAACCACGCTGTTTCCCTGGTGCTCCAAGAATCCTTATGGGCTGAGTGGACTATGGGTACCATCTATTGAATTCTCGTGAAGGTATCTTACAAGGATGCAAATGTCTGCAGGATCTCTCTTTAATGGCAGGGAAAGCCGGGAATTCTGTGTGCTGCACCCGGCATGCCAGCCCCAAGTGCTTGTGTCTTTGATGAGAGAAAACTGTAGGGTATAAATGTTCTATGTGAGCCACTGGTGTGTGTATCTGGGAATCACAGCAAAAGAATAAACTTCTCACATGTGGTCCTTAGTCTTTCATCAATAATTTTAGCTTTGGCCCTGTCAGACTCAATGGCCTGGCTGTAAGTATAGCTTTACAGGCAAGCTAGTTCTGGTTCAAGTAGCAATAAATCACTGATAAGCATAAGGGAACTCAGTTTTCTTCCCAGATCCTGGTCTCAAATCATGTCTTAGCACACGCCTCCAAACTGGTATATTTTAGCTGACTGCCAAAAAAAGGGAATATACCAGAAAGTCAATTGGCCTCTGACCTACCCAGTGATGAAATCTCAGCTTCTAATGACTTTCATTTGAAGCTTGAAGAAGAAAATAAATGTGAACAGAAAATACAATAACATAAAGATTGCCCATGCAAGAGAATTCCTTCTCGGCTATCTTCAATAGTTCATTTATCTCTCGCCGCATGCCCGCCATTCAGAGAAATGAAACAATAGATTGCAACTTCTTCAGGTTCAGCACTTCTTGCTTCTTACCTCTTGTTTCCAGGGGCAGAAGAGAATTCAAGAGGCTGGGCAACCGCCTCCGGTAGACAAATGCTTATACAGACTATCTGAAAATTATTCACATTATGAGCTATCACTGAGAGATTCCAGACCCCAGAAAGGTTTTTCCCTTCTCTTGGTCAGACTCCTTCCCCACCCCCACCCCCCATTTATAGTGATGAGCTTAAAAAGAGAGAGAGGTAGCTTCTAATATAACTCAATTATATTAGAAAAAAAAGTCCTCAAGACAAATTTGTTCAAGTCATAAGGCAATTCAACAAGTAGATAAGATTTGCATAGCAGTTCTCTCTCTTTTCCTTGATCAATTGTCACCATAATTGTGCAGAGCCCAAGCAAGTCACAGAGCTGGGGAGAGGGTGAGGCCAGCTACCTTCTATGAGCCCACCCAGGGTAAGAGGAGCTGAAGAACATAAGTACTTTGGGTGACAGCCTCTTATGTCCCCCAAACTATGACCATCTTCTACCTGCAGAAGAGGGGCTGCTTGTCTGACATCCCTCTTGCTCATTCCTGCTTATCCCAGTCCCCTGCCAAACACATCGAGCCCCTGTCCTTGAACACAAGCCCTCACCTGTCCCCTAAATTCTCACTGGCCTGGCATTTGACTGTGCAGGAAAGAACTCTTTAGGTGGCATAAAACTCAGATTTGGGCACTACGTGGATGACAGAGAAGAATCCAGTTATTTGCAATTTATTTCTTAATCTGCAGAATGGGAGACAATCTGTGCTTTGCCCAGCTCATGAGGTTGTGAGAAATAAGTGAAGCAATGTTTTGTGTGTGTGTGTGTGTGTGTGCGCGCGCGCGCGCGTGCTTTGTGGATGCCAAGAGCTGTCAAATGGAAAAGATAATGGGGACGCTGAGCTACTGAGAATATATGTTCTATCAGTTTTCAGGGCACTCAGACTATAGATGTGGGACCCTTCTCTGCCTCTTCTTATTAATTTCTGCAGTAGAGAAAGACTGGTTTTTCATCGGATTGTGTTCCTTTTCTCCTGGGCACACAGCTAGACTACATTTTCCATCCTCTCTCACTCTCAGATGTAGCTATCTAAGTAAATTCTGGCCAGTAGAATACAGATAGAAGTGATATATACTGCTTCCGGGCTTGACCCTTAAATATTTCTTAGCACAGCCCTCTATTCTCAGTTCATGATGCTCTTGGAGTCTTAGTAAATTTTTTATGTTATTCCTTGGTTAAAGAAATATGTAACAGTTCCTGGTATAAAATGGCTAGGCCCAAACAACTTAATAAATATTTATGTCTCAATAACTTCATGATGTTGAAAAAAATAGTACACATGAATTCCAAGCCAAATACTATTTTATTTAATTCTTAAATAAGCACAATTACTTACTAATGGGCACTGCATCTCTTCTTAAACCTGGGAATCAGATTGGATGTAGCCACCCTCATTTCCTGTTGCACACTGATTCTCATGAGGTATTTGGTTTTTATCGTAGCAGTGGCTGAAAACCCAGATTCAAAAAGGAATAGCCTTATCAGTGACATCAGCATCATGGTGTCCTAAGCCATTCCCCCTTTATATCCTCCCCTTTTAACAACAAAAGAGACATCCCTCTCCAAACAAAAGTGCCTTTGTGGGTCTTAGCACCATAAGCCCAGGAATGTGGGAGGAGTCACATGCATCTATGCATTCAATAACTAGCAGACAGACCTTGGTATAGAGAGGCTGCAGAATCAAGGCAGTCAGCAAAACTACCCAGATCCCTCTTGCTACAGCCAGGATAAAACCAGAAGAGTACTGACGTGGGCAGGAGAGGCAATTGGCAGAATCTAGTCATCCGAAGGTACAGCAAAACAATATATGAGTTTCATCACAGCAAAGGTGTTGATTAAAGAAGGTTTACCAGACCCCCTAACCCCCACACTTCACTGCACAGGGATGATTTATCTGGTGGTGGTGACCTCTCCTTCAAGGGAACAGGATAGTTGTAAGTGCCTGGTGACCCCAGTTGTGCTGGTCATGGCTTGAGAAACCCACTTTTCTCTGGCAGCATATGGAGTACTGAGGTAGGAACTCAAGTGGGGAACTCAAGTGGGGGTGCAGGGTGCCAGCTGGGAATGAGGCAGCAAAGGACATGGCTCCCACTGACTGAGCTGGGCACAAAGTCCACCTGCAAACCTCTGGTAGAACCATGTCAGTGGATCTCCCAGTAGGGTCTGTGGGGTCTGCGGGTATTCCAACACCTCAAATGCTAAACTCTCGCCTTCCCCCACTCTGTGGCTGACCCCTTGTGCCTGCTCCCTTATGTGGCAGTGAGTTTTGGTAGACAGAGAGCATGCTCAGGAAACAGGTAAGGGAGGGGCACCTGGGTGGCTCAGTCCGTTAAGCCTCTGACTTCAGTTTAGGTCATGATCTCGTGGTTCGTGGGTTCAAGCCCCACGTTGGGCTCTGTGCTGACAGCTCAGAGCCTGGAGCCTGATTCAAACTCTGTGTCTCTGTCTCTCTCTGTCCCTTCCTTACTCACGCTCTGTCTCCCTATCTCTCTCAAAAATAAATAAACATTTAAAAAATTTTTTAAAAAAGAAAACAGGCAAGGGAGAAACTAGAAATTTGAGGTATAGTGCCACCTTCTGGAAAGCAAAGAGGATTCCAGTAACCAGCCTGGTGACTTCTGAAAACCAGAGAGACATAAATGTTTAAGAATCCTGCTATAGGGGCACCGGGGTGGCTCAGTCGGTTGGTTAAGCTCTCGACTTTGGCTCAGGTCATGATATTACAGTTTGTGGGTTCGAGGCCTTCCTCAGGCTCTGTGCTGACAGCTCAGAGCCTGGGGAGCCTGCTTCGGATTCTGTGTCTCTTTCTCTCTCTGCCCTTCCCCCACTCACACTCTGTGTCTCTCTCCCTCTCAAAAAAGTAAATAAACATTAAAAAATTAAAAAAAAATCCTGCTACCAGAGGAAGCAAGAGGAGTGGGGTAGGTATATCCACACAAAGACAAAACCCCTAGATAATAACATCATGGAATAGAATACCCTGTCTGAAGGTAACTAGCAAAGATTTAAGGAGGTGTCTTCTACTTCAAATGCAAAAGCAGCAAGGCAAAACTATAAGGTACATGAAAAACAAACAAAATATGCCATCACAAAAAGAAAATAACAATTCTCCAAAGCTGAGCTCAAAGCCACAGAGTTTTATGATTTAGCTTATAAAGAATTCAAAAAATCTATTTTTGAAGAAAATCAATGAGCTACAGGAAAACTAAGAATGATAATTCAATGAAATCCTGAAACAATACATCACCAAATGGGATTTTTTTTTCTGAAGATATAGAAATCATAAAAAAGAACCAAACAGCTTCTGGAGCTGAAGAACTAAATTAGTGAAATAAAAATATGCAATATTTTATGCATAGAGTATCTTCAAAGAGTAGAGTAAATGGGAGAGCAAATTAGTGAGTTAGAAGATAAGAATATTGAAATAACCCAATTAGAGGAGAACAAAGAAAAAAGGAATGAAGAAGAGCAAAGAAAGTGTACATGATCTACAAGATTCCATCAAAAGAACAAATATTTGAATAATTGGTGTTATGAAAGGAGAAGGAAAGGAGAAGGGAGCAGACCATTTATTTAAAGAAATAATATCTGAGAACTTCCCAAACCTGGGAAAAGAACTGGATATTGACTTTACAAAGCTAATAGATAGCCCTATTATCTCAATGCAAAAAAGACCTTCTCTCAGACATTGCAATGAAACTGTCAAAAATAAAAAATAAAAAGTTTTAAAACACACTTCCTGATTTCAAGCAATGGTACAAAATTATAGTAATTAAAATAGTACGGTACAGCATAAAAATAGACACATAGACCAATGGAATAGAATAAAGAGCCCAGAAATAAGTCCCTGCATATCTGGTCATCTAATATTTGGCAAGGGAACCAAGAACAGTCAATGAGGAAGGGACAGTCTCTTCAATAAACCGTGCTGAGAAAACTGGGCATCCACATGGAGGAAAATGAAATTGGACCCCTATGTTACACCACTCATGAAAATTAACTAGGGATGGGTTAGAGATTTAAACATTAGACTAGATACTGTAACACTCCTAGAAGAAATCATAGGGAAGAAACTCCTTGACATTGGACTAGGCAATGACTTTTTGAATCTGATGCCAAAAAGCCCAAGCAACCAAGGCAAAAATCAACAAATAGAACCACATCAAACTAAAAAGCTTCTGCACAGCAAAAGAAACAGTTTTCAAAATGAAAACACAATTTCCATAATGGAGAAAATATTTACAAATATTTTGAAACTATATCTGATAAGGGGTTAAAGTCCAAAGTCATAAAGAACTCATATAGCTCAATAACAACGAACACACAAAAATCCAATTAAAAAATGAGCAGAGGAACTAAATAGACATTTTTCCAAAGATGACATTCAGGTAGCCAACAGGCACATGCAAACATGCTAAACTTCACTAATCAGGGAAATGAAAAGCAAGACCATAATGAGATGTCATCTCACCCTTGTTAGAATAGCTATCGTCAAGAAGAAAAGAGATAGGTGTTGGCGAGGGTGTGCGGAAAAAAGAACCCTTGTACACTATTGAAGGGAATGTAAATTGGTTCAGCAACTACTGAAAACAATATGGAAGCTCCTTAAAAAATAAAAAATAAAAAACAGAACTACTATATGGTTCAGCAATTCCAATTCTGGATACACAGCCATAGGAAATGAAAACAGAACTTCAAAGAGAAATATGCACTCCCTTATTTATTGCATCATTATTCACAATAGCCAAATTATGGAAAGAACCTAAGTGACTGCCAACAGATGAATGGATAAAGAAGCTGTGAGACATATACATATATATATATAGAGAGAGAGATAGATAGATAGATATAGGGAGAGATACAGATATAGGTACCTATATATAGATATATATAGGTATAGATATAGGTATAGATATAAGTATAGATACAGATATCTATATATAAGTATATATGGATATATACACAATAGAATACTAATCAGCCACAAGTAAGAATGAAATCCTGCCATTTGCAGCATCACGGTTGGACTTTGGGGGCATTATGCTGAGATAAGTCAGACAGAGAAAAACACATATTTTATGATATCATGTGTTTGTGGAATCTAAAAAGGCTGAACTTGCAAAAGCAGATTAGAATGGTGGTTACCAGGGACTGGGGGTGGAGGGATTGGGGAGATGTTGTTCAAGGGCACACACTAGGGAACCAGTAGATAAATAAGTCCTAGAGAGTTAATGCATAGCATAGTGATTATAGCCAACGATACTCTGTTATAAACTTAAAGTTGCTAAGAGACTAGGTCTTAAGTGTTCCCACCACAAAAAATAATTATGTGACATGATAGAAGTGTCAGCTAACACTACAGTTGAATCAGATCGCAATACATAAATGTATCAAATCACTATGTTGTACATCTTAAACTCACACAATGTGATATGTCAATCATATTGAACACAATAATGTAGCAGTATAGAAATGAGTGTAGCCTGATATAATGATCAAATCGCCATCACCTTGAGCCAGTAGTTTTTGCAGTGTCCAGAAGATGCTGCTTTTTGCTGGGTTTCCTCAAGCATTTTCAAAGAGCTCGGGGCACCCCTGTGAATTCCCTGCAGCACAACAGGCATGTTTGTGCACAGTTTGGAAACCATGGCTCTCTTATTTTCCTCCACCTGCCAGCTGAAAGGGGAGAGATTTGAAGCTGCAGAGGATGGTAACGACGACGTGGAGGCTGGATCCCAATGTCTCCATTGAAGGGGAGATACCCAGGAGAAACACTTAACATGGAATTCCTATTTTTAGCCTAGTGCAAGAATGAGATACAACTTTTTCTCTTACATGCCACTGATTCTTGACTTTTTTGTTTGTAATGGTAGTGAGTAAACACCGCCTCATACAATCTCCAAATTCATGAACTATCAGTAGGGTTACTTTTAGAAATCCAAGCTCTGCTTTGCATTGAATGGCTCTCTCCATGGGGAATGAACATCATACTACTTGGTCTCTAGCCTTTGTGACTTGGTTTATCTGTAATGCCCTGGGGAAACACAGACAATATTCTGAGGAAGAACAGATAGGTGTTCTCTGAGTCAAAGCAGTATTTAAAACGTGAGCAAGAGTATTCCTCAGTGATCACATTATCAACCCAAACGCAATGTTCTTGGGGGCTTTGGGGATGTTTGTTTTCCAAGATAATAAAGTATTGTTAGAAAATAAACAGGAGTGGGGCGCCTGGGTGGCTCAGTCGGTTAAGCATCTGACTTTCGCTCAGGTCATGATCTCGCGGTTCGTGGGTTCAAGCCCTGCATCAGGTTCTGTGCTGACAGCTCAGAGCCTGGAGCCTGTTTCAGATTCTGAGTCTCTCTCTCTCTCTGCCCCTCCCTTGCTCATGCTCTGTCTCTCTCTGTCTCAAAATTAAACTATAAAAAAAGAAAAGAAAAGAAAACAGGAGAGAGTTGTTCTGGCCTTTGCCCATTCACATGGACATGCACTCCAAGTGGTAACATGAAAATGCACATTCAGAGTTGTAGTGAAGCAAACTTATAGCTCAAGACCCTTTCCCTGAAGGAACGACACATTCACTTGTAGAGCATCAGTGTCTGAGGCCAGTGTACAGGGCTCTGTGCTGAGATCCGAGGGGCCAATTCCTCTTTCCACATTTTCAATTTAGCCTTATTTCCTGATCTACCTAGAGAAGACGGTAGTTCAAAGATCGAGTAAACATTTCTGGGAAATTTTCCATTTGATTATAACCTTATTTGTAACACCTCTGAAATTCCACTCCCTCAACCCTCACCGGTTTTCCTGTGAAGCACAGGGCTGAAATGGAGGGTCTATCCTCCTCATGAATAATTAAACGTCACCACGCATCTGGAACTCTCTTTGCACGCACATGTCTGCATCGACTTGATGGTTGAGGCAAAGTGCTGGGCTTTGATTGCACATATGGAGTTAGCCCAGATCTTCCCTTTTCACCAGTTGGCCAACTTTCTTTACACTCAGACTTCTTACTGGCCAAACAGAGGCACCATGATATTGATTGTGGATAGAGAAATTGGGAATGGGGCTTCCTTGGTCCCATGACTTTCGGAAAATATTCCAGAGAATGTGTGGTTCTCTGAAAGTGTTTTCATGAAGAGCAGTTTGAGAAGCCTGTCCTCCACAGACTCAGTCACACTACCAAACTCTGTCTCAGGTGTGCATCTCCCAATAGAAGAGTGAGACATGTATGAGACATGTATGTTGTGGTGATATGATGTTTGATACAACCCCACCCCCACCCCCCGCCCAGGCCAGGACCACAAGCGATGCCCTGCATCAGCAGCACTTGCACTAGCCATCCTGGCTCATGTCCATCTGTGGTTGTAGTGGCTCCAACAAGGCTGGAGAAGTTGCTTTCTGGAACAGAAGCAGTAGAGCAGGAAGCTCCCTAGTCTTCTGCACACTCTCTGTCATGTAACTAGGTATGCTGTCTTGACAGCAGGCAGCGAGGTTTTTTATTTTCTGAATTTTATTTTTCATACCATTGAATTGAATTAAAAGTTGGCAGGTAAGAAAGCAGGTGGCGGATGCTGAGGCTGGAAGAATGATTGAGGAGACAGTAGTATCCAGAATGTTTGGTGTGGTGATCACAAGGCTATCAGAAATATATAGAGGGAAGTTGGGTTATTTGGGCTCTGTTCCTGGAGAGTTATTTCACACCATTTTCCAGTTCCCCACTTGCAACAGGTAAAGTGGATGAGCTTGTATTCTTTTTCTATGTGACACATCATGTGCACAGCAGAATTTTGGCTCCCACAACCTTCACCATGTAGATCCACTGTAGTCACAAGAGCTCTGGGAAGCAGAACTTTCTCCCACCTCAGTGCCGGAAGGGTCTGAGAGAGTCGAAGCATGAGAAGGATTCTCTGCAGTCACTGGATTAGAGATGGAAGGATCCATATCCTTGGAAAGTGTGAGAAGGACTTGAACTCCACCAACAGCCAGTGAACTTGGAAAAGGACCCTGAGCCCCAGATATGAACTGCAGCTTGCTTTCAGCCTTATGAGACCCTGAGCAGAGAATCCAGCCATGATGGGCAGCACTTCTGACCTACAGGTACTGAGGTAATCAATTTGTGTAGTTTAAATCACTAAGTTTGTAGTAATTTTACAGCAGCAAGAGGGAACTAATACATATTATGAAATTCTTTTGGATTTAAGATTACAACAAAATGTTAAAAAGAAGTGTTGCCCCTCAGGTCGATGAGGAAAAGTCCAAGCATGTAGGGGTGGGTGGAGGTAGAAACAAATACATACTATTCTGCTTTTCCATTTCTTCACTAAGGTCCAATATACATTCATTACAGTGTACCCTACATAAAATGCTTTCCATAGTTTCTTTCACTAAATGCTTGTAATCACCCTGTAAACAATAATCTGCCTTCTAGGTAACAAATGGAGATTCTGAGAGTCCAGATAATTTGTCCGAGTTCCCACCACTGGAATTTGTGAGATTTGAGCCCAGATATTCTGACTATAGGCCCAGGATTCTTTCCTTAACTACACTGGGCCAACTCTTCCATCTGGGGGAAGACCTAAATATTAGTTGACAGTCATGAAGATTAATAGAAGGTCACAAAAAAGGAACTATGTGATTTTTATTTTAATGAAGTATGGTAAATGCACCAGATCAAAGATTCTGAGATTCTTCAGCTTGTATGACAATCTGGCTCTCTGTCAGCAGCCAGAAGCCGAGGAAAAACCAGAATCCTTACATCTCAGTTGCTGGCTTCCAACTGTTATTGCCATGGAAACACATCAGATGTACAAAAACAAGTTAAGTGCCTTAATATCATCACTACCCAATGGTTGGAACTTCCCAAGTTTCCAACTAGCTAATATCTATTTCCAGGAGGAAGTGAGAAGAGAGAAGCCATGACAGACTTAAAAGGATATGAACTTATTTCATCTCAGTGGTCTATTGCTGGCCAAGAATGGGAATTCTTGCTTGCTAATTGCCATTTAAGTTGAGGCAGAAACTAAAAAGAAAAGGTGTCTGTGAACTCTGCTTCAGAGGATAATTAACAGGAATCTCCTACTTCTTTGTTATTATTGGTCGTTGTTGTTGACTGGCATTATTTACTTATTGCTCTAAATATCAAAGACCAAAGTGTGTGCCCCAGACAAGAGACACAATAGGAGTTTAAAAAAATGGAATGATTGCCATTGGCCAAAGAGATCAAAGAAGCCTTCCAGGAGTAGGGAAACGAGGTTTCTCTATCAGTGGTCTTACAAATGCCATCAAGGATACATGTAAAGCATGTTCCATACCCTCTGTGGCTGCTCCTTTTCTATAGAGGGTTCGATCACTCCAGAGACACAATAGGAAGGCTAATCAGACAATATGTCTAGAAGCCTTTAGATGCTACCAATCGACTTTCTCTTAAGAAGCCTTGTAAACAAATACTGTGTCATTATAAGACCATTACAACATCTTGGGTGGGCTTTGGCTTTCTGCCCAGAGCTTGGGGGTTGAGGCAATCAGCAGTGTGATTGCACCACTTTGTGATCCACTGGCTCATCAAGCTGTTGAAGCTTTCATTATATCCATCAGTCAGCAGCAACTCTGGGGCACCCACTGTGTGCAGAGCACTGAGCACTATGGGGAACATTAGAGCAAAAGGAGGCACTGCTCCTGCTCCTGAAGAGCTTCAAATTTATTGGGCCGGTCAGGAGCACACACATGAAAACACGTAAGAAAATAAACGACAGAAACAACCATTCCACCACACCAGAGCAAAAACTCCAGACCACCATTTTGCTGATATAATTAGCCATGTTAGGTCAGTCTGAGTGACTGGATGACAGGAGTTAGATGGAATTAGAAATAGTGTTAGATGGAAATGTGGAGATTTTGAATAAAAAGAAGGAGAAGGAGGAGGAAGAAAAAGGGAAGCAGTGGTATTCATAAAGGAGCAGAGGTTAGCCACTGGGTCAGGGGAGCCTCAGGGATAAGAATAAGAGATGAGACTGGATAAGGTCAACAAGGGTTGCTTAGATTAGAGCCATGAGCCCTACTCTGGGGCTGAAGATGATTTGGTATCCCGAGGAGGGTAAATTATGGAGCCCAGCATCCTGAAATTCAAAACTGAGCTTTCATTTGCTGTGAGAAAATTAAAAATTCCAGTATTCCTACGGTTTCTGAGAAGAAGCCAGATTTCACAAAACAGAGCCAAGAATAGAAGCAGTACATAGAAAAGACACCATCTTCTGGATTCCTCAGTAGAAAGAATTTGAGTCCTAGCTCTTCTGTGAAGTCAACCATGGCTCATCTGTTCCCTGAACAGTTATAGTACTCAGAGTTTCACCACGTAATTTGGCACTGTTAGTTGTTTAGCCTGTTCAAATTATATGAAATCAATGTTGGAGCCATGGGAGACACAAATGTCATGCAACTCAATGATTACCACTGTCAAGGTGTTTTCTAGAGGAGAGAAGGAGCTATGCAACGTTTTTGTGCTTGGTTTTTGTTTGTTTGTTTGTTTTGAGAGGAGGGAAAACTTGAGGCTGAGCACCATGATTGCCTAGTATCTTCAGGTGAGAATATAAACATCTCAGGACCAAGGCTACCCATTAACTTGCATATTGAATCAAAGTAGCAATACTTGTATTTCATTATTTATTTTGCTTAACAGCATTTTAAAAATTAGACATTGTCACCACTGTTTTCTGCTCCAATGCCACACTACCTGAGAAGTGCTAGGATCCAGAACCAAGATTCCTTTGCCCTCTGTGCTTGAGTCTTACCTGTGATGGTGATTCAGAGAGAAAATAAATTATCCTAAAGAAGAAGGTTATACTATATACGTGGACAAACCCTGAAGAGAGAGGATAGAATGGAGAGCAGAAGGGATTTGGCCAGAAAGAAGGGAAATGGTAACATTCCAGAAGGTCTGCGAAAGAGTCTGAGACTCACTCACCTCCCCTCCTCCAGCAGTTGGATTTGGACCCCAAACAGTTGAAGTATAAACAACTAATAAACATATGGGGGAAATGCTCAACCTCAACAAGGACCCAATAAATGGAATTTAAAACAGCATTGAGTTATGGGGCACCTAGGTGACTCGGTTGGTTAAGTGTCCAACTCTTAATTTTGGCTCACATCATGATCTCATGGTTCACTAGACTGAGCCCCATGACAGCACTGAGTTATGTTTGAAAGGTTTTGAAGGAGAAGGAGATAGTGAGAATGCTTTCTAAACAATGACAACTTTGTCTGATTTGAAATTTTAACTCAGTGTTGCGTTCTCTAGGTACAGTTAGTAATCCAAATTTGAGATTTTTAACATTACAAACATTACAAATATATATTTCCATATTGAAAAACATCACAGTAGACATGAACACCAAAATCTGACCACAATGACTACTTCAGCAGACTCAACTAAAGTCTGGCACACCTAGAATGGGGAATCCTCATGAACACTCCTACTCTCTATGATAAAAACATCTGACACTCAAAAGAACTCCAGAAAACAAAAAGCAAGCAAACAAACACATAAGCGTCCAACACTCACCCTGTGCCAAGCACTACATTAAGTTTTAAAAGGTATTATCTTATTCAGTTTTCTTAGGAAGTCCACAAAGTAGGTTCTTTTAGGTTTCCTCTTTTCCCAGAAGAGTAAACTAGAATTTAGAAAAATTAAGCTTGAACCATCTGAAATTGCAAATATTTGACCATGTTTGACCTAGAGATATGGCAGCCTCATGTGGCTGAACCTAATACTGTGCCTGAGATCACACAGTGGGGAAATGGTGAGGGAGAAATTATAAAGGCATTTTACTCTAAAGCTCCAGGGTCTTCACAAAAACAGACACACAGATCAATGGAACAGAATAGAGAACCTAGAAATGGACCCACAAACATATGGCCAACTCATCTTTGACAAAACAGGAAAGAATATCCAATGGAATAAAGACAGTTTCTAAAGCAAATGGTTTTGGAAAAACCAGACAGGGACATGCAGAAAAAGGAACCTGATCACTTCCTTACACCGTACACAAAAATAAACTCAAAATGGATGAAAGACCTAAATGTAAGACAGGAAGCCATCAAAATTCTAGAGGAGAAAGCAGGGAAAACCTCTTTGACCTCAGCCGCAGCAACTTCTTACTCAACACATCTCCAGAGGCAAGGGAATCAAAAGCAAAAATGAACTATCGGGACCTCATCAAGATAAAAGGCTTCTGCACAGTGAAGGAAACAATCAGCAAAACTAAAAGGCAACCAACCGAATGGGAGAAGATATTTGCAAATGACATATCAGATAAAGGGTTGGTATCCAAAATCTATAAAGAACGTATCAAACTCAACACCCAAAAAAAATAATCCAGTGAAGAAATAGGCAAAAGACATGAATAGACATTTTTCTAGTTTCTACAACTAGAGGGTATTATGCTAAGTGAAATTAGTCAGGCAAATGGGACACTAGGGTGGCTCAGTCAGCTGAGCGTCCAACTTCAGCTCAGGTCATGATCTCACAGTTTGTGGGTTCGAGCCCCATGTCGGGCTCTGTGCTGACAGCTAGCTCAGAGCCTGAAGCCTGCTTCAGATTCTGTGTCTCCCTCTCTCTCTGACCTTCTCCTGCTCATGCTGCCTCTCTCTCTCTAACAGAAATAAATAAAACATTTTTTAAAAATTTAGAAATTAGTCAAACAGAGAAAGACAAATGTCGTAAAACTTCACTCATGTGAAATTTAAGATACAAAACAGATAAACATAAGGGAAGAGAAGCAAAAATAATATAAAAACGGGGGGGGAACAAAACTTAAGAGACTCTTAAATATAAAGAACAAACAGAGTTGCTTGGAGGGGTTGTGGGCGGAAGGACAGACTAACGGTAAGGGACATTAAGGAAAACACTCGTTGGGACAAGCAGTGAGTGTTATACATAGGGGATAAATCACTGGATTCTACTCCTGAAATCATTATTGTACTATATGCTAACTAACTTGGATGCAAGTAAGCAGGTATGTAAGTAAATAAATAAATTAATTAATTAATAAATCTTCAAGGTCTTAACCACTAGGTACATTGCCTGTATTTAGCTAAAAGATGAGGGTAGGTGAGCAGGGCATCGAGATTTTAATTAAATTGACAAGCCCCTAAAGGTGTACCACATCAGGAGAGTTCAGAAAAATATATTTATATGAAGTCTAGGGAGGCAAGGTGATTGACCATGGACTAATAACAGGGCTGGATTAAGTAGAGTTCTGACCATTTTGCTTCATATTTGCCACCAAATTGCTGGATCTGATATTCTTCTGTTACGCAACTATAATAACCCTGGTCAACTCGAAGGAGGCGTTGGAAGGGTTACATAAGCTGAACGGACCAGGAGACAGGAGCCACTCAGCATTTCCAATGTGGAAAGTCCAAGCAGTGGGGTTGCTTTCAAAAGGCTGGCCTTACTGTGTGGGAGATAGCATGGGGCCAGGCTCCTGTCAATATTTCTACAGGGTGGATGGATGGCCTTTTTCCATTTCCAGATTGTTTGCTCCTTCAGAGCTGGAGACCTACCATGATTCAAGAGTTCTGACTCATTTTGATGAGCTGGCTTGTCATTAACATAAATCAGATGAAGTTGAAAGCCCACCTCAACATCCCGAGGAAACACTGGCTGTTGTCCCTGGAAAAACTCCCGAGGCACTTGCTTTCGTAACGGTTGTTACTAACAAGAGGTTCAAAGAAACGTTTAGGCAAAAGGATCTTTGTACTTCCCACGGTGTATGCAGCCAAGCTGCAGATGAAAATGATAACAATTTATTTTAAAATTTGCTCTTTAATTCTGATGGATTTTCTAAGCAAATGACTCTGAATCTAACAGCTGCTGGGCAAGCAGTACATACCAGGATAAATCAATCCTGCTACATCCAGAGTGGTGAATAATATGTCTCAGTTAGTGCAGTAAAGATTCCTGCATTCATGATACAGAGCACCAGGCACAACTTGCATGTGACTGCAAATATTCAAATGAAATGGAGGGATCTGGCAAAGGCTGAGTAATAAATCATGCAGCAGGCAAGCACCTTCCCATTTGCATGGATTTTGGTGGAGTTGAAAGAAAAAAAGAAACAAACTAGGGGCCGGTGTAATACAAAAGCCATCCCGGGATGTCTACTACTGTTTGTGACCTGCCTCGTCTTGCAAAAATTTCAATACAGGTTAATGTGGTCACTGACTAGAGAACAGCTTGATGAAAAGCAGATTAGGGTATATGCACCTCACCCTCACCCCCGCCCCCGCACGGTCATCCTGCTGCCTCTGGATGAAGAGAACATGCACTTGACATGCATGTGGTCAATGGAAAAGTAGAACAAAATAAGGGAATCAGGAAAAGGAGGTGGATCTGTAATAGCAAGATGCCAAGTTATCACAATGGAAATACTTTAGTAAGACTAAAGGGAAAGTCTGCATGACTCAGTGAAGTGTCTGTTTATTTACTTACTTACTTTTGAAATCCCTCCAGATTTAATATTTAGGATTTTTTAAAACTATATCTAGCTATTTCTAGAAGGCCCGCTGCCTATGAATGAAAGTGTTCTGTTTTAGAAAATCTGATGCTTTTTACCCCTTCTCTGGCAGCTCTTCTGCTATTTATCAGAGGATGAGTTGAAGGATCAGATGATCTCTGTTTGAAATCTAAAGGTTTTGATGCAAAAGGAAAAAGTGTAGGAATCTGGAAAGTAAATGACAAATCAATTTATGGATTTCAAGTTTTTGGACATCTTTGCAAGATTGATCCAGATGATTGTAAACTTGCAAAATACAGTGCAATACAGTTAGATGTGAAAATATGATTTGTCGTTCTACTGGACACCTATTATTCCAAGATCTGGGTGTTTAAAGCAGTCTATGTGGCTTTGGTGGCTTTGTCTTTCTGGCTCCTTCTTCACGCTGACTGGGTAATCGTGACATGCACCCTCTTGCGGGGATGTAATGCAGTTCTGTTGTGGCCTCAAGGGGAAGACTTGAGAAGGCTCCTGCATCTAACTAGAAGTCACAAATCCCCATCTTACATTTCAGGCCACTTCAATCAGATTGCTTTAGGCAGGCACCCAGGTCCAAAGTTAGACCTAGCACATGGTGCCCCTTCCCCATCATAAATATAGAATCAAGACAAATCCATCACATCTATTAACAAAACAATATAAAGCACATCCTGAGGCAATAGTAAGTTAGTATCACATGTGTGCCTTTAACTCTGTTAGATTGTGCTCAGGACCTGTCGTTTGCTGAAGAATATGCAAGCATCCCTGTGCACATGCAGAGTTGGTATTGGAAAGTTGTAGACACCATGTGTTAACCTAGATTTGGTCTGCTTTTGCAGGCTGCTAACCCACCCAGAAATTCTAGCTGTAATTCTTTCTGCTGAATGTTTTAGTTTCTAAGTTGTACTACCGTGGCCTTGCAGAAATCATTCACTGTGTCTTAGTCCCCACATTTATAAAAGAAAACGCTTGGATTTCCAAAATTTAAACATTATACTAAGGATTTTATAGCAAACCTTGATACAGATTAAAACTTGTTTAGCCAACTGCGATTACTGTCAGGAAATATTCACCTCACCATGACTCTGTCAGCTGTCTGGCCCAAGTCTAGTCCACAGGAAATGCACACACAAAATACTTTGCCCCTAAAAGTTCACTGCCTATGGCAATGCAGTCACCACTTTCCATCACTGCCACTGGCAACTTGAACTTCCCCTCAAGTGGGTTAGGCACTGGTCCTCACTTGATACCAAGTTGAAGGGGTTCCAAGTGTGCTGAAATCCCACACGTGGAGGTGCCCGCCTCACATTTTCGTACATTTGAACCAAGAAGAGATCTTTTTAACATTCTGGCAAAGAGGTAAATCATATCAGCCTACATTGAAGTCACTCCTCCAACCACTGGAAGACACGCACATCTACACTCAAAGTATCTCCTTAGTAAAAAGCCATCTACCACAAAGTCTGAAGATTTATATTATAATCATTTTTTGAAAGACGTTTGAAGGACATTACCCATTCAGCTAAGAATCACACTTCTGTTCCAACTGAAAATAACACTCAGCAATTCAGAAGCCATTCAGAGCATGCACTGCCAAACATTTCAGAAAGGTCTCTTATGTACCCAATTCTTTTTCTTTTTTAAATTTGAGAGAGAGAGAGGGAGGAGAGAGAGCGCGCGAGCGCAAGAGCAATTTGAGGAGAGGCAGAGAGAGAGGGAGAAAGAAATCTTAAACAGGTTTCACATGGAGCCCCAAGAGGGGTCAATCTCACTATCCTGGGATCATGACCTAAGCCGAAATCAAGAGTTGGAGGCTTAACCAACTGAGCCACCCAGGCACCCCTGTACCTAATTTTATATTTGTGCAAGAAGGTTTATTTTGTGCATTGGTTAGTATTTATTAATTGGTCTCACTGTCGTTCTTCAGGTTCTCTGACAGTGTGACATTCAGTCATCAAGAGGGAAACAAAAAAAGGTACAAAATAAATGTGAATTATAATGCTGGTGATTAGAGAGATGTTAACAGAGGACCTAAATCTCCCTTTTCTATATTTAAATTAAATAATGTTCACAAGAATAGGAAAGTGTCATCCCTTCCTCCACAGGGGTGCAATGAAGTAATCTGATGTGACAGATGGCCACACCATAATCCACCCTAATTAGCATTCATTAGCATACCAGGTTGTAGCTTCCTCAGGCGCTAAACACGAGGTGTGCACAGAAACGGTGTCTCCACTAACTTCGTCCAGGAAAAAAACATCTCTTCACCTTGGTGGGGGAACTTGGTAGAAAAATGGAAGCATGATGATTGATACCAGATCCTGCTCCGTGAGCGGAAAGGTTTCAGGCTCAGGCTGAGCCAACCTGCAGAGAGGCCACTATTTCCTAAGGAGAAATTGAGCGGCAAGGGACACTGAGGACTGTGAACTTCAGGAGACCTGAAGGCCCCCCAGAGATGGGAGAGAGGATTTTTTTTTAATTTTTTAAAGTTTATTTATTTTTGAGAGAGACAGAGTGTGAGCAGGGGAGGGGCAGAGAGAGAGGGAGACACAGAATCTGAAACAGGCTCCCCGCTCCGAGCCGTCAGCACAGAGCCCGATGAGGGGCTCGAACCCACAGACCGTGAGATCATGACCTGGGCCAAAGTCGGTCACCCAACCGACTGAGCCACCCAGGAGCCCCGGGAGAGAGGATTTAGAAGGGGGAAGGTATTGTTTTCAGCTTTGTCTTTGAAGAAAAGCCATTTCCTGATATGCAGGGGAGAAATCTTGCTTGTGTATCATTTTAGAGTGTCTATGTTGTTTTTGCTATTAGTGTGAAAAGCCTTTTAGCTAGGCTGAAAAGAAACCAGTAGAAAGAAAAGAAAAGGAAAATAAGTGCATACCACTTGCTTTCCTGGGAGGATGGAAAGCGTCAAAAGGAAATGCATGTAAGGTGCTTTGGGTATAATAAATACATGGTTTTTTTTGTTGTTTTGTTTTTAAGCACTGCCTTTCAGGGCATTGTTGAAAAAACACTTTCCTCTCCCACGGCTGTGTGATCATCAATTTAAGGAAAATTGCTTCCACCAGCTGATGACGCCCAAATCCATATCTCTCATTTCAGATCCCTCTTTAGAGCTTGGCACTCATATATCTAGGAGTTTATAGGGCACTCACTCATTATAGGCAGGCCGTAGCATTTCTTAGGGGGTGCCATGTGGCAGGAACTGTGTGGGGAGAATTCCAGTTTATTATTTAGTTTGGAAGGCAGAAAACTAAAAAGAAACTCTTATACAGTCTGGGGACAGAGAATAGAGCACTGAGGAGCACTTAGCAAGAGCCTCCTCTGCCTGGGGTCATGGTGGCCACTGAGGAAATGACTCTTGGAGCCAAGATCTGAGGTATGGGGAAGGGTCACCCCGAGAAAGCTCAGAGAGAGAGGCCACAAACAGCTAGGGGCCAACACCCTCCGCCAATCCCTGGAGGGGACAGAGGTTATGCAGGTATTTGAAAGATCAGTGGCGTTTGGCGTAGCTGTGCTCTCATCCACACCTTAGGCACCTCAAATCCAAACCTGCCCTTCCTTCCATTGGTATCTCACCTTTTGTGAATGACACTACCACCTTCCCAGTCACTCAGGGCAGCAACCTGCACATCTTCCCGATTTCCTATGTTTCTGTTCCTCCCTCAAGTCCAATTAGCTACCCATCTTTCTTCTAAGAGTCTTGCAAATGGGCTTCCTCTTCTCCAAACGCAACATCTCTCCCCTGGATTACCGTGACCATCTCTGCCCTTCTTGGCACTTCAAGGTAGAGGGGGGCCTCTTACCTCAGCCCCCTCCAGGCCCTGGCTTGCATCCTTGTAGAGTGCTCTCCTCAGAGCACAGTGTCTGTTCCCATCAGTGTTCACTCCTGGCCTCAGGATTAGCCCCTGCTCTGCCACAGGCCCGATGTGAGCTGGTGCGACTTGCCCTTCGCACAACCTTCCAGAACCACAGCTTCTGGCTGCTCACCTACACATACCCTTAGATCTCACTATCGGGAGCCGCCCTCAGGTAATGGCTAATTTTATGTGTCAACTTGACTGGATCACAGGGTGGCCAGATATTTGGTTAAACATGATTTCTGTGTGTGTCTGTGAGGGTGTTTCTGGATGAAATTCGCATTTAAGTCTGTGGACTCCGTCAAGTGGCTTGCCCCTTTGATGTGGGTGGGCCTCATCCAACTCACTGAAGACCGCAATCGAAGAAAAAGTCAGCGGAAGGACGAATTTAGCTCTTCCTGCCTGATCGCTTAAACGGAGACACGGGTCTTCTGCCCGTGGTGTTCCCGGGCCCCAGGCCTTCCGACTAGGACTGAATTCTTTTTTTATTTTTATTTTATTTTATTTTATTTTTATTTATTTATTTTTTCTGGCCTTTTTCTCATATCCATTTTCTATTCCTTCACTTTCAGTCTGTATGCATCTTTAGGTCTGAAGTGAGTCTCTTGTAGGCAGCATATAGATGGGTCTTGTTTTTCTCATCCATTCTGCTACTCTGTGTCTTTTGATTGGAGCATGTAGGCCATTTACATTTAAAGTAATTATTGATAGGTATGTACTTATTGCCATTTAATTTTTTTCTGATTGTTTTTTACAAATAGTTTATTGTCAAGTTGGTTTCCATATAACACCCAGTGCTCATCCCCACAAGTGCCCTCCTCCATGCCCATCTCCCCCCTATCCCCCAAATCCATCAGTCCTCAGTTTATTCTCAGCATTCAAGAGTCTCTCATTATATGGAGCACGTGTACCCCAATGTTCATAGCAGCACTCTCCAATAGCTAAAACATGGAAAGAGCCTAAGTGTCCATCAACAGATGAATGGATCAAGAAGATGTGGTTTATCTATACCATGGAATACTACATGGCAATGAGAAACAATGAAATCTGGCCATGTGTAGCAACATGGATGGNCACCATTTCCCTCCTTCTTCTCCCCCTTGTTCCTCCGTCAAGTTCCTCCTAATCCTCCTATACGTGCAAACATATGATATTTGTCCTTCTCTGCCTGACTTATTTCGCTCAGCATAACACCCTCAAAGCGACTAGGACTGAATTCTACCGCTGCCTTCCGGAGCCTCCAGCTTGAAGAAAGCAGATCGTGGAATTTCTGAGCCTCCCTAAGTGCATTTATCCTATTGGCTCTCTTTCTCCCTGTTACCCTGACGAATACACTTCAGTTCTCAGACCCTGCTCAGTTCTCAGAGTTTGTGTTTTGTGATTATTCTCTCCCAAGGTGTCCCCACATTTCCTGTCTAGCTAGTTCTATTCATTGTATAACGCTCAGTGAAAAGATCACCATCTCTGAAAGACCTTCTTTGACATTTCGATACCTAGTCCCGATGGGGAGCTCTATGGCCTTCCAGGCACTGTGTGCTTACCTCTCCGCTGCACAATACACTTTTTTTTACTGAGTCTCTTGGACGTCATCCTTAGGCTTGAAGTGCTTTGGCAGCAGGTATCAGTGATTTCATCTCATATTCCTTTGAGCCTAGCTCAGTGTTCCCAAGCATTCTGTAGCTCTATCCTGCTTTTCTACTCGTCGCAGGACATGGCAATATGTTTCTGCGTATTATCTGCTCCACTATGAGGCCGGTTTGGACACCAGGGAGTTTGTTGTGTTCAATCTCCAGCTCCAACAACGGTACCTCGCATAGAATAGGTGCTCAAACCATGCCGTCTTTGTTGTATGAACAAATTCAACATTCATGCCCCTATCCTGGCTTTGGCTCATTATTTCTTCACTATGGCAACCACTACTTCTTTCAGATTTCTTTGACATGAGATGTTCTAGTGAGCGGTCCCTATGTGACTTTGGACAAGTTACCAAGGCACTCTGTGTCAGTCTCCCCGTGCATAGAATGATGGTCACAATAGAACCTACCTCATTGAATCTTCACGAGAGTGAAGTGAATTTATACATGTACGACATTTAGACAGTGCCTGGCACATGGTAAATGTCCAGTAAATGTTAGCTATCGTCATCATCGCCATCATCATCATCGTAAAAATTACCTCCATTTCCACTTTATAATACCCAATCCTTTAAAATCACACCTTTGAAACATTTTCCCTACTATAAAGCGTTTAAGTAACAACTGTCTCAATAATTTTAGGGGTCATAGGCCTGTTTCATATACAGTTCCAAGCACAATGCTAGGTGGCTATTAAATGCCTGACTGGAATGATAATTTGGAATTCCTCTTCCAAAATACTTGCATCTTTATGTATAGGTCATCTTTTCAGATTGCCCACTACTGAATGGATCTGCACTATTCAACGGAAAACGAATTTTGGTGAAACAGGCTTTTCCTGTGTGTTCCTCCCACTTTGGTCATGAATAACAGCTATGAACAGGATAACAATAGCATTTCTATTTTTATACATGACATTCATCTGCCTGCTTTTTAAAACCTGACACCTGAGCCAGATACATTTCATCCTAGATTTAGAAAGGAAATTAAATTGGGGAAAAAAATGTCCTCAGGTGCCGCAAGGAGCAAATAAACACATGGCCGCGGTGGCATTTCCATGGAGATCTTAAAAAGCCAATCCGAGCGTGCTATTCCAGGTAAGCTGGACAGGTGCAAGTCACACTATTTTTAGGGATGATGGCTTGCATTCCTAGGGTGCCAATAAAAGCTTTCATGCCCTGGAAATTTGCTAATGATAAAAATAATATCTTTCTGACATTTGTGATGGATGCTGGTGGGTACTGAGTACTTGCCTGACAATATATAGATGACTATATACATGCATCAAGTTTAAGCATTGTCCAAAAGGTGGCACTGTTTATTTGTGTTTTTATCATGCTTAATTGCAAACTTTTTATTATGCAGACACATTAATGAACTAAATTAAGACGGAGCAGAGATATTATCCTCCACACAAATCAAACTGTCATTTTATTATAGGCCCTTTCAAACTCTTCATCATGTTTCTCAGCAAATGAATATGCCCAAGCTGTTAAATGTAATAACTGCAGTGTCAGCAAACCTTTTTACTTATTAAGTGCTTCTGTTTTTTTCTATCTTAAAGTGGATTCTGGAATCGATTTTTGAAAGCATTACAGATGCACTACAGAAGCTGGGTAATTGAGACATATTTAACTTTTCAATCTTGAAAAGCTACATTTTCAAATGTAAGTACTTCTTGATGATTTTTAAGTGTGACTACACAGGAACACACAACTGATAGTCGGAAGTCAGGCTATTAAAAACCATTGTTCTTTGAAATTAGTTGTGAAGCAAAAGGTGAAAGCTCTAAAATAACTTTTTTAGTGCAACTAGGAAATCAGGGCTGAAAACAGTGGCTCAATCCCAAGATGCACTAGGGGATACTTCTGTACAAAAGTGGGACGTGGTGACAGACGGCGATTTAGGAGTGCTTCTGACATTGTGGTACATGTATATATTTTTGTCAGCCCAGCATGTGTTTAGGACATCACCTTTCCCATCCCTTTTTTTTTTTTTTAAATCGCATGCAAGCTGGGGAGAGGAATAGAGGGAGGGAGACAGAGAGAGAAAGAGAGAGAGAGAGAGAGAAAGAAAGAATCTTAACTAGGCTCCACACTCAGCACTGGACCCAATGCAGGGCTCAATCTCATGACCCTGGGATCATGACCTGAGCCATAATCAAGAGTCAGTTGCTGGACCAACTGATCCACCCAGATACCCCCCACCCCACTTTTCCCATTCTTAAATCATTTCTATTCATAATTTATTGGCTGAAGCAAGTCAAATGGAATCCTTAAATTCAATAGGGCAGGGAAGCACAGGATTGCATGTCCCTGAAGGGGAGGAAAACCAAAGATTTAGATAATGAGCACTATTACCCAAATTTGCAGAATGGTCTGCATAAAGTTTGGAAGCAGAAGACAATAAGTGGCTTCATCAAGTTGGGGGTGGGAAGATTGTTATAGAGATGAATAAAAACACAAATCATCATGAGGAACTTTTCCTATGTCAATGAGTTCCTGGAGAAACACGAATCATCAAGAGGAAGTGAGATTGAAAGCACATTAATGCACATGCTAGGGTGGGTGAGAATGGTTTTTACTCCAACTTCTACAAAATCCCTTTGGGCTAAGGCTAGATCAGAGCTATATAGAATATAGCTTTATGGGAAAAAAAATTAGGGAACTAACATCTTTTCTGATACAATAGAAAGTAAAAAGTGTAAAGATATTTTTATTATTATAGGATTTGAAATACGTCAATTATTTCCAGCAATGTAAGAGACTAGGTAGGGGGTAGGCTGCTAAGACTTTTGTAGCAATTAAGAATTTCCAAAGCACCAATAAAGATTTCTCTTATGCATATTTAATAACAGCTGAAATTTTATGGCAGAAAGTGCCAGAAAACTTAATTGTGTCTACGTGTCTGGGGTTTTTTATGTCTTACTTCCTATTGCATCCTTTCCTATCTGTAGTATTTCATGCTATGCTATTCTATCATTGATTTCAGTACAATAACTTGTGCCGAAGTTACCGGCTTCACATTTTATGTTTTCTGAAGAACTGAGTGTGAAGGAGATAAGGGCAGGACTCAACGACATAGGGAAAGTGCCTCGGTGCAGAAGAAGCACTGAAAATACACATCCAGGAGACTAACTGGGGGATATTTGTTCTCTATTAGTGTCTGGGCATATATGTATGAATGCTTTTGAACATTTGGTTTCCCTTGATGCTGTGTATCAAATGAAAACTGTTCGGTGCCTTTAATAACACACTCTAGCTGACCATTAAAAAGGGAGTTTGGTCATGTGGTTCACTTGCCTCCAGCTACATAATGAATATGAATGCAAAATAAATTGTAATATATTTGAATACAGTAAAGAGGTTATATCATAGGCTTCAGAGTCGAACAGAGCTCAGTCATTCACTTACTGCTGCACCTTACCCAAATTACGTCACCTCTCTGAGTTGTAGTGTGCTCATCCAAAAGAATGGTATCAACTTCATAGGGTTGTTTCCATAATTAAATAATATAATTTATGTAAAGAACCTGGCATAATGGCTGAACATCATAAGGATGCAATAAACATGGCTATTAGAATATGAATTTTTTTCAAAAAAATTACATACTTTGTCTCCTTAAACCACATGACAGGTAGGCAGACAAGGTACTATTGGGCCGCACCTGAGAAAACTGAGGCGCAGAATGTTTAAGGGATATACTTCCAGGTTACCTGGGGAGGTTACCTGGGGCAAAGCTCGGGTCTGCTGATGTCCTGCTCACTGAAATTTCCCTACCAGTGTTGTGTAGCTGATTAAGAAGCACTCCTCTGCACAAGCTATTTTCATGCATGTGATGTTTCATTTTATGTGTCTAGATAGCAAGGCTCTAGTGCCCAGTTATTTAATCAAACACTAATCTAGGTGTTGCTGTGATTTTGTAGATGTGGTTAGCACCTACAATCCGTTGACTTCAAGTAAAGGAAATGCCTCTCAATAATATGGGTTGGCCTCATTTAATCAGTGAAAGGTCTTAAGAACAAAAAATGAGGTTTCCTGAAAAGGAAGAAATTCTGCCTCAAATCTTGACCTTGCCAGTTCCCACAGTCACAGGAGCCAATTCTGTACGATAAATCATCTCTCTCAGCTGGTATTTTAATCCCAAGTCATTTCTAGCTAGTGTAGTCATTTCTCTCTGTTCCAGAGAAACAGAAGCAAGAGGGTATAAACATATTGTCAATGTGTGTGTCTGTGTCTATTATGTATATTATAAACGCAATATAATATGATCTTCTATATACATGTGTATACATATATAAATGTAAAGCCGCCTAATGGTTCTCTTTCTCTGAAGAACACTCATTGAGTCTATGAACAGAGGAAAGTCTCCTAGAATGATCTTCCTGGGGGCAGGGCTTACTCTGATCACAGGTATACTGTGTTATTCTAAGCTCCAATATATGTAGTGGCTACAGGAGATGGAGCCAATCCACAGAATAGCTGCCTCTTCCGAGCAGCTGCATTGCCTCCAACCACTTGTGAATTAGGGTTTTGTGTTGTCTCTGCAGAAGCATGGCACACGGCACTAGATGCAAATGACAATACTTAAATGATAACACAGACACACAAATGTGTGCATCCATTCATATCTCAATATGTGGAAGCAGATTCCTGATTTTGGACACAGACGTTCCAGTGTTGACATGATCTTCCCCACTCCTGACATATGGGAATTTTCTGAATCCCAGTCCCCGCAGTTGTATGATGAAGTCTCAGGAAATGAAAAGTATCGTTAACATCACCTAAATGAAACATTGGAAAAACCAGACAAAAAATCAACTTATTTTCTTCCAAAGCAAGAGGCATCAGGCTTGTCTCTTCCCTCCAGCCTTGGGTAGGTTTTCTACGTTTGCCTCCATCAGGACCTCATGGCATCTGATCAAAGAGAAAGAGGTGTCTTTCCTGTTGCCTCAGGACAGCCCTCCACTTCATTTTGAGTTTCACTCCCTCCCGCACATTCAGGAGACTCATTCTAACAATTATCCACTCCTTCCTTGACAAGCTTCATTTCTAATGAGGATGAAGATAATAATGACCTCCATGTATAAACAATTGAACTGCATCAAGTTGCAAGTCTGCAAAGCCATTGTTAGCCTTTCCATTGTATAGAGAAGCTCAGAGAAGCTGCAGGCCTGGCTCCAGCTCCGCTAGCCAGACAGGGCCCGGAATGCAAAATCAAGTCCATTTGCATCCAGAGCCTGCTCCATTAGCTCCTTCATCTCCTGCTCAACTCGCTCAAATACAGTCCAACAGTTATCGTAGCATGGAGCGCGGAGTCTTGGTTTCTTCAGGCTGTTTTAGTTCTAAAGCTCAGCCTCACATGAATCTGATTGCTCAAGTGTTACAGTGAGGCTGGGCACATCCTCATGAGTCCCTGAGCCCTGCCACATCACATCAGCAGCCCAGGGCTCTTTCTCGCCTTCAGCTGCCAAAGTCATGGGCAGAGGTGTCCCTTCCCAGGACAGCTTCTTCTTCTTTAAAATTTGGTGGTTGCTACTCTGATATTTCCTGTAGAGCATAAACCTCACGCTGGCAGCGGGACTGATCAGAACCTGGGCCTCACTGTGCTTTGTAATTGTGTCATTGTGGGATGCTTGGTACAGGGATGCCAGTCTCCATTCTTCTCCACTGTGGCTCGGCATCATGGACTCCTCTCGTCCCTGCCGTCAACACTGCCCTAGCCTATGCTTGGGAAGTCCATGCACCTAAAAACCCCCAAATATAGAGGGAAGAGCATGAACATTACTCAGACTCTGTCTTTCAGTGGAATCCCACGTCAACCGTTTGCTCTGTGTGTGACATGCGACAATTGTTCATCCTGACCATGCTCCATATTTCCATTGGAAATGCAACTCGTCTCTGCCTCAGTGGGTTGGAGTAAGAGATATGCCGGATTATGTATGCAAAGAAATTTATGTCCCTCAGTGCACAGCCCCACAGGGTATACCTTCATTACATGATTTCACCCTGTTGGATCCAGATGTTTGCACTAATTTTACGTAATTGCCGCCTTGCTCCATATCATCTTATAGTTTCCACACGGCCCATGCACATGTCTTAAAATCAGGAGAATGATGCTCATGCTTCAGTGCAGCATATAACAACTGCTCAATAAATACTTAACAAGTTGATTTATTGAGCTCCTATTGTATATGGTGCATAAAATTAAGTACTGGACCACAGATGTACCTACTTTTTAAGGATTTATAGTTTGATAAAGAATTTTTTTATAAGCGCTCATAATCCCAGCCCCCTCCACCCCCAACCAGTTCTAAGTTTATCCATTGCTAGAACTGAATTGTGGCTGGAAATTTAAGCACAGGGTATATTTTCACATTTCCTCTGATAAATGGACAACCCTAATAAACTGTAAAACTGTGGTCTGAAACGAAGCCAAGAGAACGTGCTTTTTAAAGATAGAATTAGCACATGATCCCTCAATTCCACTTCAGGGTAGATTCCCAAAAAAATCAAAAGCAAGAAATTGAGCGTTTTCACACCCACGTTCATAGCAGCATTATTCACCACAAATGCTGGAAACAATTCAAAGGTTGGGCTTCCATAAACAAGAGGTGGCGTGCACATCCAATGGAATATTATTTAGCCTTAAAAAGGAATAAAATTCTGATAACAGGCTGCCGTATGGATGACCTTTGAAAACATTACACTAAGTGAAATAGGTTGGATACCAAAGGACAGATACTGTATGAGGCCATCTTTGTGAGGCATCTAGAATAAGCAGATTCATAGAGACACAAAGGAGAATAATGGTTACCACAGGCTGACAGGAGGAAAGAATGAAGAGTTATGCTCTAACGGATACAGAGTTGCTGTCTGGGGTGATGAAAAACTCGTGGAGATGGATGGTGGTGACGATTACACAACAATGTGAATATGCTTAATGCCACTGAAGTACACGCTTAAAAACAGTTATGCGTATTTCATCACACACCAAAATTCTTATCTAGGACAGCTCAAACCTGCTCATTCCGCACAGGGCCAGGGAGGAAACTACCGCATGGAAACTTCCACCCAGTCAGCACTCTCCGGTGCTGCCTGGCATTTTTAATGACCACTAGCACCTGACTGTTCCTCACAGTCTCATCTGGGGGCTGTGTCAGTCGGCCCCTGTCATCCTGATTGCCCTGCAGAGGCTACTTTCTTGGGCTGTAGTTGTCTTTTCAGATTACCAGGGTCCAGGGATGGTAGTCATTTGCTCGAACCTGATTGTGTCCTCTGCGTGACACTAGGTGCTGGGCATAATAGAGCATGAATGGAATTCGGCTGACTTGAAATTTGGTCTCCCCAGTTGGCTTTCTCCCCACCCATTCTGCGACGGATCCCTCTCTTCTCAACTACTCTAGCATCACTGTGGCTTCTGTTCCTTCATCAATACAGGCCAACTGTTAGAGTAGAGATGACATCTCATGCTCATCTGAATTTCCCATCGATGACATCCATATCAAAAGAAGTCCGTCTATCCTGTAGATCAAAAATTCTTTTTCCCCTCCTTAGCTGCCAGAACCATTCTCATCTTGGAGAATCAAATCTGTTCCATGAGCTCATATATCATCATTACCTACAATACAAATTCTGAAATCAAAGCAGACCTGGCAATTTTATTGATGCACGGAGCGGAACAGAGCCCAGGTCACCCTGAATCAGTTGCGCTGGCTTTGCCTCGCTGACAACAACAAACATGTCACTGACAAAATTACCAGAGAAAAGATGACTCGGTAAGTTCAGTGCAGAAGGTACCTTATCAGTGACAAGGGTGGGATATTTTTATCCTTATAACTCAATGCTAATGAAATCGGTGGGTATAACACCTGACTAGAAACGCATCCCCTGGGGAGCAGGGAGAAGCACTGGAGGTGGTTTGTTTTCAAAGTCATCTTTCTCAATATAGCCATAATTTAATCAGATGATCTTAACAAGAGCCAAGGACTTGGGGACCTGAAGCAATAGCCACTAAGCCGGCTTTGTCACTCTTAAGCGTGGCCCCTGGATCAGCTCCATAAGGCACAGATAATCTGTCACACTTGGGTCTCAGGCTTCTCATTTGGGCAGTGGAAAAATTACACAGAATGGCTCTTTGCTATTTTGAAAGTCCAATGCTGTTTGTTAAGTGATAGGAGATCTAAGAATAGAAAGAATTATAAATATGGGTGCACCTCACTCCATTTTATAGTTGGTAGCAAAGTTTGAGGTGGGGAAAGAAAACTGCCCAACCACGAGAGGTTACTGTCTGCCCCTTTAAGAGAATGCAGTGAGGGATGCAGGAAGGAAGGGAAGTCAGAAAGGGGGAAGATGCCAGGTGATTGGAGGAAGATGGAAGAAAAGAGAAAGAATAAAGACTGGGTGTCAAGTGTCTTCAAGCCTGCCCTCAGGTTTGATGATTTATCAAAAAGACTCACAGGGCCCAGGAAAGCTGCTATTCTCATGGTATGGTTATTTCAGCAAAAGAACACAGATTGAAGTCAGCAAAGGAAAAAGGTTCATAGGGTGGGTTCTGGAGGTGACCAGGCAACAGAGCTTCCAGCTATCCTCACCCCGTGGGGTCACATAGACAGCACTCAATTCTCCCAGCAATGATGTATGACAACACATATGAATTATTGCCAACCAGCCCTAGGGTCCAGAGTTTTTACTGGGGATCAGCCAGTCACATAGGCATGGAGAACCCACATGACTGACCTTGACTCCTCAGTCTCCAGAGCCCTCAAAGGTCACAATGATACAGGGCTCCAGGATTACAGAAAGAGGCATCCGTCATACATCACCCGGTTGGAATAAACTATCTGTCATAGCCCAAGACCCCAGGTATACAAAGACACTGTTATTGGGCAGGATATTCCAAGGGTTGGAGTGGATCTTCTTGGAGTCCTGTTTTCCGATATAATTGCCATCTTCTCTTCTTGTATTCAGTGTGACAGAGTAGTAAGAGTGCACTTTGGAGCCTAAAGGGGTGGTTTCAAATCTTACTATTCAACATGCTGGCTGTGTGGCTTTAGACAATCACTTAACCTCTTCAAGACACATGTGCCCTTATTGATAAAATGATTTTTCGAGGGTGTTGTTAAGGATTAAAGATAAGAATAGAGTGTGTCTGGTGCCTGGTAGGTGCTAAATAAAGAGTAGCTTTTCTTACTATCTTATCTTTTTCTCCCGGGTGTTATATTGATTTAGTTTTATTTCTTTGCCTGACATTTTGTTTGTTTGTTTATTTAAACTCCCTTAAATAAACTCCCTTAAATCTGTTAATAGCGGATGGGATACAAACATATAAACAACTTGTGAGAGTCTGGGTTGGTCATTGTGTATGACCCATGTGAGAACTGGCCTCCCAGGTCTCTGACTGCAAAGATGATAATCAGCCAAAGGCCCCGGTCGGTGTGTTCTGAAATCCTTTGCCCACGTGCACTGAGCCCACCTTCCCATGGGCTACTCCCCCATGCGTACCACAGGAGTACTAAGGCAGGCCCATTCCCAGGAATATAGTGTACTGTCCCCCTGACAAAGAACTTTGACCCAATGGCCTTCCCAAAATTTCCCTAGAACTGCACTGTGGTTCACAATGTTCCCACCGGAATCCCCTTCTTCCTCCCTCTCTTTCACTCGCGTCAGACCTGAATTATGGTCTGATGGCTCACCTAGCATCTCCTGGATCTCGCCTCATTTTCTCTCACACGCTTTTGTAATAAGTTTCTTGCATATTTAATCTCTTCTGGGCTTCTGCCTCTCAGAGGCTCCAGATTTGTCCATAGACTGTTGACCTAAAATGTGGTGACTGACAGAATGAATTCTCTTCCCTTCTAATGAGTGGACTTTACCTTTATGGACCCAGGGTAGTACTAGCACCTTCCTTATACTGTGATCCCAGTACCTGTTCTATAGCAAATCTATTCAGGCAGTAATGGAGACACTTTTTTCCCCCTTCTTGGGTTAGTTGCAACTAAGTTAGCTACTTAGTTGCATTCTGGAAGGACAGGCTGGTCTACACAGCTTTCATCTTGGTCATGAGATTCTCCCAGACAAAAAGAACACCATACATAGGATGCCTAGTCCTCAGGGGGCACATGGGACTCTTTAAAAGTTTTGATCTGCGTGCTTATAGGCAGCATTTCTTTTCCTTGAACCAAACACCTCCCACCAAGGAGCATTCCTCCTTGACTGACCAAATTGCACCTTAACGCAGATTCTCAGCTGTTTACCTTGCCTACCTGAGTCAATAAGGCCCTAAGAGCAAATAGCTTGACATCTATTAGCTGAATCAGTGTGAGAACATTGTTGCGTTTACTGCGCCCCCAAGTCTGTTCAGGGAATTGAAACTAATTGAAACTATTTTAAGAGTGCATGAATTTGGGACAGTTTGGATGCTATCTAGTCTCAGCCAGGACACTAGTTCTTTTGAATTATGTTTGCATTATTAGAACGTTCCTTGCAGTGGGCTTGCACTCAGCTGGCACCATTTTTCTGTTTCTAGACACAAGCCTCAATCACAGTCACAGCTCTGGCACGGAAGGAGCACTTGCATCAGCACTGAAGCCTAGAGGACCCCACTGAAGGGAGAGGGGACAGAGGAAATGTGTGAAGGATGCTCTGGGCAGTCACAGGCAAGCGGTCCGCAACAGGTGTACAGCAAACTGAGGTCTCAGCCTACAGCTGGAGCCTTTGGATAGGGCATAGCTGCACATCGGTAAGAAGTCCAAGCACAGAGGTGGTCCACCCAGGGAGTCCTTGAGGAGGTGGTGTGGCTCCATTCCCAGGGAAGGAAGGATCTTGGGCAGTGAAGCACAGCAGTGACACAGGCGAGGGGAAAAAAGAAAACCAAAACCAAAACCAAAAGAAAACCCCACCAAGAAGCTGGTTATTGGCAGGAGGCTGGTGGGGAAAACACGGCAGGAGCCCAGGCTCTGGCAATGGTTTCCAAGGTCAGGGTAGGAGGAGCAGCAAGGCAAACAATGCTCCAAGGGAACACTCCTCACGATCCTCAGACCAGGGAGATAATTTGTGTCTGAACTCCTGCAGAGTCTTAGAGGAGGTTGAATTTCCTTATTGGCTTTAGGAGCAGGACTGGAAAAAGAAGAAAGGGATAAAGTTAAGAAAGCCTAAGAGACTGAGATACAAGGGAAACAGTACAGCCAAGGGCACAAAAGATCACGATGCGGAATTAAGGAACCCCATTGCCTCTGTGGTCCGCTAACACTTTGTTGTCCAAGGCATCAGGGAAGATATGGCTTCCTTTCTCTCCATTCCCCAGCCCTCTGAGACTAGTTAGGCATGGCTTCCCACACAAGGGACACAGAGGCTGCGTGATCTCATGCCGGGGACAGCACCCTGTGTAGCTAACTCAGCCTTGATAATGTGGTCCTTCTCTTACTTGGATCGTGCTAGATCCTCTCGTGTCCCGTGGCCAAGACAGGCCCCTTGCCGCCCGACCAGTGCCAAGACAGACTAGAGTTTCCACGGGTGCCTCAGCCAACTTTGTCCAAAGGAGCACTGATCTTGGGATATTTGCAAATGTCCTTTGCTCCGCTGATACACAAATTGGCCTCTTTTCCCTTCAGAGTGTGTCCAAGATTATGTGTACATTTCTTTTTCCTTAATGAGGAAATCAGAGGCGTTTTCCCTTTGCCATCTGTAGCTCCTGAAACTATGAAGCACTAGAAGCCATGGGCTATCCCACACTCCGGCACCCCCCCCCCCAACCCCTCTGCCTTCCGCAGGAGGCGGCACCAGGTGCTCAGCCTCTGCTCCTACAACGACACCCCGTTGTTACAGTTTTGCTAACTTTCCTCCTTTCTGGGAACTTCCATTTTAGCTGCTCATTTGCTTAATTATCTCTATTGCTGATACTCACAAAAAGACTGAAGATGTAACAGATGGTGCCTTGGGATGGATGTAT
Organism: Hyaena hyaena; assembly: GCF_003009895.1. Classification (NCBI taxonomy): domain Eukaryota; kingdom Metazoa; phylum Chordata; class Mammalia; order Carnivora; family Hyaenidae; genus Hyaena; species Hyaena hyaena. Next base: position 1,087,037 of record NW_024081233.1, read on the forward strand.
GTTATGGATTCAGAATTGTCAACACACCTATCTCTATCCCATTTTAACTTTCATATTATGTCCCCCTGTGGACTGTTGGCGATGAGCTAGCTGCCAGAGCCCGGGTTCACGTGGAGCTTAGTAATTCGTTTTCCTCCTTGCCCCCTCCCTCTTCCTCGCTCACTGTTTTCAGCTTCCCTGTGCCTTTGTAATGATCTCTATAACATCTTTAAAAACTATTCCACCTCATTTAAAATGTGGCACGAATGATGGGGTTTTGACAAATTAAGTAATAACAAGAAAACATTTTCAATATTCTGCATTTTTCCATTAGGTTCCAAAAAAGTAGTGATTATAAGCGTCCCATTCTCTCTCCACAGTTAACGATGTGTTAGCCCTGGTTTCATTAAAAACCTCATTATTCAAAGATTTATAACTCAGCGCAAGGAATCTCCCCTGAAGTTGGAAATAGATCCAAGTTTAGGAACTTTTTAAAACATTTGAATGAAGAGCCAATGAAGATACTGGTTAATAAATAAATGTCTCAGGATGTTGAAATGATGGCACAAAATCAACAGAATGAAACTTAACACACGTTACTGGTGAGTGCTGTATGAAGGCTGAAAGGTATTAAAAAGGACAGACTGGGAACTCGGGAGTTAGAAGACCGGACTTTGGTCTCGGATCTGTTTCCAAATAGCTGGCTCTTAAAATATCAACTGATTATAAAGTACACAGTTAATTCCCCACCAACAGGAACGATGACTCTTTGGAGAAGTGGCTGATTCCAGCGCCAGCACAGTGTGGGGGAGCCCCGAGCATCTGGCTCTGCCAGAAAGTTAGGAGGTGCTCAAAAAAGTGATGGGAATGTGGCAAAAGGACCCAAGAGCCACCTGGAAGTGCTCTCACGGCCCAAATTTGGGACAATGAGAGCACTGGTATATTTAAATATGGTAATAAATTACAAGAGACAGAATCAGAGAGACAGAGAAGAGCGAGAGAAAGAGCAAATGATAAAGCAAGTTGGGTAACATGTTAAGCATTGTGAATCTGGGTAAGTGATATATGGGTGTTCTCGGTACTATTATTCTTATAGATCAGAAATTATTTCCAAAGAAATCGCCTTTTTTATATATATATGCAGACTTAGAGCTACCTGGCTTTAGAGTTCACGTAGAAAAAAACAAAACCTAGGTGGTAAAATGTGCAATATGAGCTAAAAGTGCAATTAGAGTTAAAATACCCTATTCCAATGTTAGAACACATCTGAAGGGCTAGGTTAGCACCTGCTGAGTTTCTCCCATTAAATTAGATTCTGAAAAACTTTGGGTATATTTGCAGAAAGATGACCAGAATGGTAAATGGTTTGGGAAATTGAAGGAACTAAGTGGGCACAGAGGAAATGAAAATTATTATCAGATATTTGAAGAACTGGAGTGCTCCAGAGAATAAATGTATTCAGTTTAGCTCCAGGGGACAGGACCGTAGGTAGATCTCACTCCACATGAAGAATAATCCTTTTTTATTAGATTTTTCTATGAATGAAATGGTGGCTGCCCCACCAAGTAGTGAATTCTCCTTATGGTTTTACACAAGCCTACAGTGATTAATCAGGAGTGCAGTCCAAAGAATTATCAACGTGAAGGGTGGTCTAGATTGGTGCTTTCCTATTCATTGGCTAGATAACTTTGGAAATCTTTAGAACTATTTCAAGAGGTGTTCAAATCCATATGTATCCCAAGTGTCTTTAGTTCCAATAAATAATGTCTTGGGGCACCGGGGTGGTTCAGTTGCTTAAACATATGACTTCAGCTCAGGTAATGATCTCACAGTTCGTGGGTTCAAGCCCTGTGTCAGGCTCTGTGCTAACAGCTCAGAGCCTGGAGCCTGCTTCAGATTCAGTGTCTCCTTCTGTCTTTGCCCAGCCACTGTTCATGCTCTGCCTTTATTTAAAAAATAAAATAAACGTTTAAAAATTTTAATAAAAAATTAGTCTTTCACTTGTATTCATTACTCTTTTCCAAATATATAGATGCTATTTGATTAATAATTTTATTTTGAAACCTTTTAGAATACATACTACCCTCAGGATTTTATCTTTTGTTTCAGTATCCATCTTAAAAGAATAACTATAATTGTAGGAAATCTGTGGGGTTTTTTCCTTTCCTTTGTTCCCCTGTAAAAGAAGGCTTAAAGAAAAAGAAGCAAACCATATTCTTCCACAGGAAGAACTAATATTGTAAAGATATTAGTTAATCCCTTAAATAAGTTATAAATGCAATCTAATTTTAATTAAAATCTCAACTATTTTTTGCTGTAGGCAGTTTCAGGGAGATTTGACAAATTGTTTCTGAAATTTGTTTACAAGCGTTAATATTCAAGAACACTCAGGCCTTACCCCCCAAAAATGTTAAACAAAAGGATTCACGTCCTACTGAATAGAAAGCTCAAAACCACAATAATGGAGCTGAAGGAGACTTTGGATGAATGGGAGAGAAGAAAGAATCTCAAACCAGACTCAGGTATATGAAAATTCAGCACGTGATTGAGACATAACAGGCACTTAAGGCATTGTAAACACAAGGATTCAATCCAGATACATACTTAAAAAGTTGTTGAAAACGGTTAGGAGCCATTTCAGGGCAAGGCTTCTGGAATGACCCAGAATATTACAGCCTCCTTCCAGGAGCCCTACCTACGATATCAGCCCCTATCAGGAAGGGAAGGGATTATAAGGCCACCACTGGAACTAGAGGTTAACAATGTGCTCCCAAAGCTGTGATCCAGGGAGCCAGAAGCTACCATCTCCACTGCCTCAATTTCCAGCCAAAGAATGAACATTGGACTATCCTGCAGAAATGTTCCATGTTTCCAAGACCTTCAAAAACCTGCATGAATGTGCCTACCTAATTTTTACCCAGAATTTTAGTTGCAAAAAACTTAGTGCTTGGTTAGGAAAGAAGGCTGCTGGTAGATATCAGAGTATGTAAAACAAGTATTATCAGGAAAAATTTATCAGAGGGGAAAACAATAGTTACTTAGTTATTTGAAAACATGGCCAGGGACATTCATATGTAAAAAGAAATAATAATAATAATAGTAATAATAAATAAACCACTGATCTAGATCAGAGGTTAATAAACCTGTAAAGGACCAGATAGTACATTTTTTTAAGCCATAAGTCTCTGTTACCACTATTCAATCCTTCCACTGAAGTAGTAAGAAAACATAAAGAATACATAAATGAGTGAGTGTGGCTGTGTTTCAATAAAACTTGATTTATAAAAACAGGTGGCGGGCCAGATTTGGCCCATGAGCTGTAATTTTCCAGCTTTGGGTCCAAAAGATAATCACTGAAGTATCTTAGTGTATTAAGATGTGCTGATGTGATTATTGATAAGTGCTTACCCATTGAAATTGTTTTTATTGTAATCTCTTAGTTTGGAAACATCATTTGTAGCAATTTCATTTGAAAATGGGATAATTTGCTCTGTGTGTTGTCTTTTTCAAAAAAGAAAACAAATTCTTAAAATGCCAAGTTATTCAACTTTGAAGTGTCCTTGAACCTGAACAGTTCCTTAATCCAGACATTTTCACAGGAATGTGCGCCAGATCAATGGACACTTTGCTTATGCCTTTTCCCTGAAAGGGGGAGGAGAGTAATCAGAAATTGGTATGTGTGAACCAAATTATGATCGTTTATAAGAATGTGACTTCCTATCAAGATTGCCAGAGCTTGAAAACAGGGCTCCTCTGAGGAAAGCTCCACTGTTTCCCACCATGTCTCCACCAATATTTTCATCTTCCTCCAAAATCACAAGCACACTTACTCACAGAAGCACACACACCTGCACACACTCACACACTTATATTGCCATTATTTGATGATTCCAGTTTATCATCAAGTGCCCTCTCTCTGAGATAGTCAGCTTCATATAACCCGTTCATAAGAGCTCATAATTGTACTTCTCTTCCATTATGCTCAAGCCCCCTGGTTTAGAACTAGAGTTTATTGACAGGTGCCTGCAAGATGGCAGAGAAGTAGGGAGCTCCGTACATTGCACTTGCCCCCATATCTCACATGGAAAAGATCTGAAGCCATAGGAGACCTTACAGAACCCAAGAGATTGGGAGAAAAAGGATGCAGAATCCATTGAGAAAGCCTTCTAACCTGAGTGCGAACTGGGCAAGATAAAATCGGGCCGGGATCGGAGACTCCAGGGACGGGGGCGATCCCCCTCTGTGGGGAGAGGGGAAAAAGAGAGAGCCTGAAACCGCTCAAGACACGATCCCTGTCGTTGGGACACAGAAAAACCTCCGCCGACCAAATCCCTGCGTGCCAGGTCCCCGTGCGCCAATTCGTCCTGGAGGCGCTGCACGAGCGGACCACTTCTTTGTGCCCCTGGCGAGCTGGACGCTTAGAGGAGCTGTGCGCCTACTGCGCCATCGTGCACCTCGCTGGCCAGACCCCTGGAGGAACTGCACGCGCGAACTGGGCCTCCGCGCTCCTGGCTGGCTGGAACTCTAGAGGGAAGGTGAAGGACTTAAAAACTGGGAGATTTGCCCGCGAGTTCGTGTTTCGGGTGACGAGACACAGAGGGACCCGGTTTCCCTCTCTCCAGCGGGCCGGCACGCCCCCCCAGGCAAACCCCCTTCCTTGCTCACCAACCAGACCTGGAGGAGAAGGGAGCAGCGATCCTGGCTCCATCCCCGGGGCTGGGCAAGGGGCTTGGAATTGCCCTGAGGGGATCGCCTGCGAGGTTGTGTCTACAGCAATTTCAGTGGGGCACGTGCAGTGGGATTTGGAAACTAGGCCTGGCCTGGGTTAAAGAGCGCAACCCGCTTTTGCTGCGCCCCTGGCACCGGGAGTTTACACACCCAAAAAAGCGAGGTGCAGCGCTTGGTTCAAGAAGGGACTGGAGCGCCGCCACTCTCCTCCCCACAACCTCCAGAGCAGAAATCCCGCCTGACTTATTGGATCACACCACGCCCATCCCTGCTTGAGAGCTGCTCTCCCCCGCCGCCCTTTTTTTTTTTCTCTTTCTTTTTTTTCTTTTTTTTTCCCCAGAACACTGACCTGATTAACTCTGGTCACCGGCTTGCTTAAACAGTCATATTTAGTCCATTCTGTAGATGTAAATTCTACACCTACCGACTTTTTCATCTCTTTCTCTCAGGAGTAATTAGACTATATAGTTTCTCTGGATAACACCTGCATCCTTCTCTCACCTATCCAACCATATTCCACCCTTTAGCTCTTTGAAAAAAGCTTCTTATCCCTTCTGCCTGTTCATTCTATTTCCAATTTTGTCTCATCTTCTCTCTCTGTCTTTATGGTCTTCAACCAGCACTGCATACACCTAGCTATTTAATCGTAGCTGGAGAGTCCGGTTATATGCTTTAAACTGTTCTTTGTCCATTGGTTTTCTTTTTTCCTTTTCTTTTCTTCTTTTTGACCTTTTTATGATTTTTTTATTTTCTATTATTCGCCTTCACTCCTCCGTCTTTTCTCTTAACTTTTTCGTTTTCCCTCTTGGTTTGCATGTTAGTTGGATTTGTCTGTGCATTTGTGTGCCTCTGCTCCCTGTGTGTTTGTCGGTCTGTTTTCTTCTCCAGGGCTACCTCAAGAAACAAGCCAAAGTACACATGGTGGAGAGTCCCAAATATCACTAAGAGTAGGAAAATAAAATAACCAAAGTCACAACAAGAGAAAACAAAAGATACCATTCAAAAAACACTCTCCGAAAGGATAGGCCCTGGACAGTCAAAGAGTCCTCTTGCATACAACAGTGCTCACAGGTGCAGAGAGCATAACAAGTCTTTAAAACTAACAAGAGACAGAAAGCTAACTAAAGTGATGAAACGAAAGAGATCTCCTCCAAAGAAATTCCAAGAAGAATTGACAGCTAATGAACTGCTCAAAACAGGTATAAGCAGCATAACTGAACAAGATTTTAGAACAATAATCATAAAATTAATAGCTGGGCTTGAAAAAAGCATAGAGGACAGCAAAGAAACTATGGCTACAAACAACATGGAGAATAAAAATAGTCATGATGACTTAAAAAATGCAATAAATGAGATACATAATAAATTAGAGGCCTCCGATGCATGGATTGAAGAGGCAGAAAGGAGAATAAGTGATTTAGAAGACACTATGATAGAAAGAGGAAACTGAGAAAAAAAAGAGACAAACTGATCCAGGAACATGAAAGAAGAGTTCAAGAGCTCAGTGATAAAGTCAAACGCAACAATATCAATATCATAGGAATCCCAGAAAAGGAAGAGAGAGGGAAAGGTGCTGAAGGAGTCCTGGAAGAAATTATAGCAGAGAACTTCTCCAACCTGAAGAAGGAAGTAAACGTTGAAATACAAGAGACTCAGAGGACTCCCCTCAGATGTAATTTGAATCGATCTTCGGCATGGCATATCATAGTAAAAATGGCAAAATATAAGGACAAAGAGAGAATTTTGAAAGCAGCTAGGGAGAAAAGGGCCCTAACATACAAAGGGAAACCTATCAGAGTGGTGACAGACCTATCTACTGAAACTTGGCAGGCAAGAAAGGAATGGCAGGAGATCTTCAGTGTGATGAACAGAAAAAATATGCAGCCAAGAATCCTCTATCCAGCAAGCCTGTCATTCAAAATAGAAGGAGGATAAAAGTCTTTCCAAATAAACAGAAATTGAAAGAATTTTCACCACGAAGCCAGCCCTACAAGAAATCCTGAGGGGGACGCTCTGAAGGAAAGGTTGCAAGGAACAAAGATACCAGAGACACCTCCACAAACATGAACCCCATAAAAAACACTAAGACTCTAAACCCACATATTTCAATAATAACACTGAATGTAAATGGGCTGAATGCTCCAATCAAAAGACATAGGGTAGCAGAATGGATAAAAAAACAAAATCCATCTATATGCTGTCTACAAGAAACTCATCTTAGATTGGAAGATACCTTCAGATTAAAAGTAAGGGAATGGAGAAAAATATATCATGCTACTGGAAATCAAAAGAAAGCTGGAGTAGCTATGCTTATATCAGACAAACTGGACTTTAAATTAAAGACAAAAACAAGAGATGAAGAAGGGGATTACATAATAATTACAAGGTCTATCCATCAGGAAGAACTAACAGTCATAAATGTCTAGCACCGAATATGGGAGCACCTAAATATTTTAAACCATTAATCACAAACAGAAACAATGTATAGATAAGAATGTGCTAATACCAGGGGACTTTAATACTCCACTTACAGCAATGCATAGGTCAACCAGACAGATAATCACTAAAGAAA